>NW_025725932.1:0-273285 GCF_021461395.2 Schistocerca americana | reverse complement strand
GACTTGTCTCCAAGGGGATATCGCTGCCTCGGGCACCACATGGTCCTTCTCCTGTGAGTCTAGATTTTCGAATCCGACGCAAAAATGATAGTGAATTGTAACGTTCAGCGCCTCCTAATGACGATAGAAGACTCAAATTGCGTCGCGATCCAATACATCGTCCTCCAGCCGACTTGTCTCCAAGGGTCTATTGCTGCCTCGGGCACCTTATGGTCGTTCTCCTGTGAGTCTAGATTTTCGAATCCGACGCAAAAATGATAGTTAATTGTAACGTTCAGGGCCTCCTAATGCCGATGGAACACTCAAATTGCGTCGAGATTCAATACATCGGCCTCCAGCCGACTTGTTTCCAAGGGTCTATTGCTGCCTCGGGCACCTTATGGTCGTTCTCCTGTGAGTCTAGATTTTCGAATCCGACGCAAAAATGATAGTTAATTGTAACGTTCAGGGCCTTCTAATGACGATGGAACACTCAAATTGCGTCGTGATTCAATACATCGGCCTCCAGCCGACTTGTCTCCAAGGGGATATCGCTGCCTCGGGCACCACATGGTCCTTCTCCTGTGAGTCTAGATTTTCGAATCCGACGCAAAAATGATAGTGAATTGTAACGTTCAGCGCCTCCTAATGACGATAGAAGACTCAAATTGCGTCGCGATCCAATACATCGTCCTCCAGCCGACTTGTCTCCAAGGGTCTGTTGCTGCCTCGGGCACCGTATGGTCGTTCTCCTGTGTGTTTAGATTATCGAATCCGACGCAAAAATGATAGTTAATTGTAACGTTTAGGGCCTTCTAATGACGATGGGACACTCAAATTGCGTCGAGATTCAATACATCGTCCTCCAGCCGACTTGTCTCCAAGGGGATATTGCTGTCTCGGGCACAATATGATCTTTCTCCTGTGAGTCTAGATTTTCGAATCCGACGCAAAAATGATAGTGAATTGTAACGTTCAGCGCCTCCTAATGACGATAGAAGACTCAAATTGCGTCGGGATTCAATACATCGTCCTCCAGCCGATTTGTCTCCAAATGGATATTGCTGTCTCGGGCACCAAATGGTTCGTCTGCTGTGAGTCTAGATTTTCGAATCCGACGAAAAACTGATAGTTAATTGTAACATTCAGGGCCTCCTAATGACGATGGAACACTCAAATTGCGTCGCGATCCAATACATCGTCCTCCAGCCGACTTGTCTCCAAGGGTGTCTAATGCTGCCTCGGGCACTTTATGGTCGTTCTCTTGTAAGTCTAGATTTACGAATCCGACGCCAAAATGATAGTTAATTGTAGCGTTCAGGGCCGCCTAATGCCGATGGAACACTCAAATTGCGTCGAGATTCAATACATCGGCCTCCAGCCGACTTGTTTCCAAGGGTCTATTGCTGCCTCGGGCACCTTATGGTCGTTCTCCTGTGAGTCTAGATTTTCGAATCCGACGCAAAAATGATAGTTAATTGTAACGTTCAGGGCCTTCTAATGACGATGGAACACTCAAATTGCGTCGTGATTCAATACATCGTCCACCAGCTGATTTGTCTCCAAGGGTCTATTGCTGCCTCGGGCACCTAATGGTCGATCTCATGTGAGTCTAGATTTTCGTATCCGACGCAAAAATGATAGTTAATTGTAACGTTCAGGGCCTTCTAATGACGATGGAACACTCAAATTGCGTCGTGATTCAATACATCGGCCTCCAGCCGACTTGTCTCCAAGGGGATATCGCTGCCTCGGGCACCACATGGTCCTTTTCCTGTGAGTCTAGATTTTCGAATCCGACGCAAAAATGATAGTGAACTGTAACGTTCAGCGCCTCCTAATGACGATAGAAGACTCAAATTGCGTCGCGATCCAATACATCGTCCTCCAGCCGACTTGGCTCCAAGGGTCTATTGCTGCCTCGGGCACGTTATGGTCGTTCTCCTGTGAGTCTAGATTTTCGAATCCGACGCAAAAATGATAGTTAATTGTAACGTTCAGGGCCTTGTAATGACGATGGAACACTCAAATTGCGTTGAGATTTAACACATCGTCCTCCAGCCGACTTGTCTCCAAGGGTCTGTTGCTGCCTCGGGCACCGTATGGTCGTTCTCCTGTGTGTTTAGATTATCGAATCCGACGCAAAAATGATAGTTAATTGTAACGTTTAGGGCCTCCTAATGACGATGGGACACTCAAATTGCGTCGAGATTCAATTTATCGTCCTCCAGCCGACTTTTCTCCAAGGGGATATTGCTGTCTCGGGCACAATATGATCTTTCTCCTGTGAGTCTAGATTTTCGAATCCGACGCAAAAATGATAGTGAATTGTAACGTTCAGCGCCTCCTAATGACGATAGAAGACTCAAATTGCGTCGAGATTCAATACATCGTCCTCCAGCCGATTTGTCTCCAAGGGGTATATTGCTGTCTCGATTACCGTATGAACTTCTCCTGTGAGTAGATTTTCGAATCCGACGCGAAACTGATAGTTAATTGTAAGGTTCAGGGCCTTGTAATGACGATGAAACACTCATTTTGCGTCGCGATCCAATACATCGTCCTCCAACCGACTTGTCTCCAAGGGTCAATAGCTGCCTCGGGCACCGTATGGTCGTTCCCCTGTGAGTTTAGATTATCGAATCCGACGCAAAAATGATAGTTAATTGTAACGTTTAGGGCCTCCTAATGACGATGGGACACTCAAATTGCGTCGAGATTCATTACATCGTCCTCCAGCCGACTTGTCTCCAAGGGGATATTGCTGTCTCGGGCACAATATGATCCTTTTCCTGTGAGTCTAGATTTTCGAATCCGACGCAAAAAATGATAGTGAATTGTAACGTTCAGCGCCTCCTAATGACGATAGAAGACTCAAATTGCGTCGGGATTCAATACATCGTCCTCCAGCCGATTTGTCTCCAAATGGATATTGCTGCCTCGGGCACCAAATGGTTCGTCTGCTGTGAGTCTAGATTTTCGAATCCGACGAAAAACTGATAGTTAATTGTAACATTCAGGGCCTCCTAATGACGATGGAACATTCAAATTGCGTCGCGATCCAATACATCGCCCTCCAGCCGACTTGTCTCCAAGGGTGTCTAATGCTGCCTCGGGCACTTTATGGTCGTTCTCTTGAAAGTCTAGATTTACGAATCCGACGCCAAAATGATAGTTAATTGTAACGTTCAGGGCCGCCTAATGACGATGGAACTCTCAAATTGCGTCGAGATTCAATACATCGTCCTCCAGCCGACTTGTCTCCAAGGGTCTATTGCTGCCTCGGGCACCTTATGGTCGTTCTCCTGTGAGTCTAGATTTTCAAATCCGACGCAAAAATGATAGTGAATTGTAACGTTCAGCGCCTCCTAATGACGATAGAAGACTCAAATTGCGTCGTGATTCAATACATCGGCCTCCAGCCGACTTGTCTCCAAGGGGATATCGCTGCCTCGGGCACCACATGGTCCTTCTCCTGTGAGTCTAGATTTTCGAATCCGACGCAAAAATGATAGTGAATTGTAACGTTCAGCGCCTCCTAATGACGATAGACGACTCAAATTGCGTCGCGATCCAATACATCGTCCTCCAGCCGACTTGGCTCCAAGGGTCTATTGCTGCCTCGGGCACCTTATGGTCGTTCTCCTGTGAGTCTAGATTTTCGAATCCGACGCAAAAATGATAGTTAATTGTAACGTTCAGGGCCTTGTAATGACGATGGAACACTCAAATTGCGTCGAGATTCAATACATCGTCCTCCAGCCGACTTGTCTCCAAGGGTCTGTTGCTGCCTCGGGGCACCGTATGGTCGTTCTCCTGTGTGTTTAGATTATCGAATCCGACGCAAAAATGATAGTTAATTGTAACGTTCAGGGCCTTGTAATGACGATGGAACACTCAAATTTCGTCGAGATTCAATACATCGTCCTCCAGCCGACTTGTCTCCAAGGCTCTATTGCTGCCTCGGGCACCTTATGGTCGTTCTCCTGTGAGTCTAGATTTTCGAATCCGACGCAAAAATGATAATTAATTGTAACGTTCAGGGCCTCCTAATGCCGATGGAACACTCAAATTGCGTCGAGATTCAATACATCGGCCTCCAGCCGACTTGTCTCCAAGGGTCTATTGCTGAATCGGGCACCTTATGGTCGTTCTCCTGTGAGTCTAGAGTTTCGAATCCGACGCAAAAATGATAGTTAATTGTAACAACGTTCAGGGCTTGTAATGACGATGGAACACTCAAATTGCGTCGAGATTCAATACATCGGCCTCCAGCCGACTTGTCTCCAAGGGTCTATTGCTGCCTCGGGCACCTTATGGTCGTTCTCCTGTGAGTTTAGATTATCGAATTCGACGCAAAAATGATAGTTATTATAACGTTCAGGGCCTCCTAATGCGATGGAACACTCAAATTGCGTCGAGATTCAATACATCGGCCTCCCGCCGACTTGTCTCCAAGGGTCTGTTGCTGCCTGGGGCACCTTATGGTCGTTCTCCTGTGAGTTTAGATTATCGAATCCGACGCAAAGATGATAGTTAATTGTAACGTTTAGGGCCTTGTAATGACCATGGGACACTCAAATTGCGTCGAGATTCAATACATCGTCCTCCAGCCGACTTGTCTCCAAGGGTCTAATGCTGCTCGGGCACCTTATGGTCGTTCTCCTGTGAGTTTAGATTATCGAATCCGACGCAAAAATGATAGTTAATTGTAACGTTCAGGGCCTTCTAATGACGATGGGACACTCAAATTGCGTCGAGATTCAATACATCGTCCTCCAGCCGACTTGTCTCCAAGGGGATATTGCTGTCTCCGGCACAATATGATCTTTCTTCTGCGAGTCTAGATTTTCGAATCCGACGCAAAAATGATAATGAATTGTAACGTTCATTGCCTCCTAATGACGATAGAAGACTCAAATTGCGTCGAGATTCAATACATCGTCCTCCAGCCGCTTTGTCCCCAAGGGGTATATTGCTGTCTCGAGCACCGTATGAACTTCTCCTGTGAGTAGATTTTCCAATCCGACGCGAAACTGATAGTTTATTGTAAGGTTCAGGGCCTTGTAATGACGATGGAACACTCAAATTGCGTCGAGATTCAATACATCGGCCTCCAGCCGACTTGTCTCCAGGGGTCTATTGCTGCCTCGGGCACCTTATGGTCGTTGTCCTGTGAGTCTAGATTTTCGAATCCGACGCAATACTGATAGTTAATTGTAATGTTCAGGCCTTGTAATGACGATGGAACACTCAAGTTGCGTCGAGATTCAATACATCGGCCTCCAGCCGACTTGTCTCCAACGGTCTATTGCTGCCTCGGGCACCTTATGGTCGTTCTCCTGTGAGTTTATATTTTCGAATCCGACGAAAAACTGATAGTTAATTGTAACATTCAGGGCCTCCTAATGACGATGGAACACTCATTTTGCGTCGCGAACCAATACATCGTCCTCCAACCGACTTGTCTCCAAGGGTCAATAGCTGCCTCGGGCACCGTATGGTCGTTCCCCTGTGAGTTTAGATTATCGAATCCGACGCAAAAATGATAGTTAATTGTAACGTTTAGGGCCTCCGAATGACGATGGGAGACTCAAATTGCGTCGAGATTCAATACATCGTCCTCCAGCCGATTTGTCTCCAATGGGATATTGCTGCCTCGGGCACCAAATGGTTCGTCTGCTGTGAGTCTAGATTTTCGAATCCGACGAAAAACTGATAGTTAATTGTAACATTCAGGGCCTCCTAATGACGATGGAACACTCAAATTGCGTCGCGATCCAATACATCGTCCTCCAGCTGACTTGTCTCCAAGGGTCTAATGCTGCCTCGGGCACTTTATGGTCGTTCTCTTGTAAGTCTAGATTTACGAATCCGACGCAAAATTGATAGTTAAAATGTAACATTCAGGGCCTCATAATGACGATGGAACACTCAAATTGCGTCGCGATCCAATACATCGTCCTCCAGCCGACTTGTCTCCAAGGATCTAATGCTGCCTCGGGCACTTTATGGACGTTCTCTTGTAAGTCTAGATTTTCGAATCCGACGCAAAAATGATAGTTAATTGTAACGTTCAGGGCCGCCTAATGACGATGGAACTCCCAAATTGCGTCGAGATTCAATACATCGTCCTCCAGCCGACTTGTCTCCAAGGGTCTATTGCTGCCTTGGGCACCTTATGGTCGTTCTCTTGTAAGTCTAGATTTTCGAACCCGACTCAAAAATGATAGTTAATTGTAACGTTCAGGGCCTCCTAATGCCGATGGAACACTCAAATTGCGTCGAGATTCAATACATCGGCCTCCAGCCGACTTGTCTCCAAGGGTCTATTGCTGCCTCGGGCACCTTATGGTCGTTCTCCTGTGAGTCTAGATTTTCGTATCCGACGCAAAAATGATAGTTAATTGTAACGTTCAGGGCCTTGTATTGACGATGGGACACTCAAATTGCGTCGAGATTCAATACATCGTCCTCCAGCCGACTTGTATCCAAGGGGATATTGCTGTCTCGGGCACAATATGATCCTTCTCCTGTGAGTCTAGATTTTCGAATCCGACGCAAAAATGATAGTGAATTGTAACGTTCAGCGCCTCCTAATGACGATAGAAGACTCAAATTGCGTCGGGATTCAATACATCGTCCTCCAGCCGTTTTGTCTCCAAGGGGATGTTGCAGCCTCGGGCACCAAATGGTTCGTTTGCTGTGAGTCTAGATTTTCGAATCCCACGGAAAACTGATAGTTAATTGTAACATTCAGGGCCTCCTAATGACGATGGAACACTCAAATTGCGTCGCGATCCAATACATCGTCCTCCAGCCGACTTGTCTCCAAGGGTCTAATGCTGCCTCGGGCACTTTATGGTCGTTCTCTTGTAAGTCTAGATTTACGAATCCGACGCCAAAAGGATAGTGAATTGTAACGTTCAGGACCGCCTAATGACGATTGAACTCTCAAATTGCGTCGAGATTCAATACATCGTCCTCCAGCCGACTTGTCCCCGATGGTCTATTGCTGCCTCGGGCACCTTATGGTCGTTCTCCTGTGAGTCTAGATTTTCGTATCCGACGCAAAAATGATAGTTAATTGTAACGTTCAGGGCCTTCTAATGACGATGGAACACTCAAATTGCGTCGAGATTCAATACATCGGCCTCCAGCCGACTTGTCTCCATGGGGATATCGCTGCCTCGGCCACCACATGGTCCTTCTCCTGTGAGTCTAGATTTTCGAATCCGACGCAAAAATGATAGTGACTTGTAACGTTCAGCGCCTCCTAATGACGATAGAAGACTCAAATTGCGTCGCGATCCAATACATCGTCCTACAGCCGACTTGTCTCAAGGGTCTAATGCTGCCTCGGGCACCTTATGGTCGTTCCCCTGTGAGTCTATATTTTCGAATCCGACGCAAAAATGATAGTTAATTTTAACGTTCAGGGCCTCCTAATGCCGATGGAACACTCAAATTGCGTCGAGATTCAATATATCGGCCTCCAGCCGACTTGTCTCCAAGGGTCTATTGCTGCCTCGGGCACCTTATGGTCGTTCTCCTGTGAGTCTAGATTTTCGAATCCGACGCAAAAATGATAGTTAATTGTAACATTCAGGGCCTCCTAATGACGATGGAACCCTCATTTTGCGTCGCGATCCAATACATCGTCCTCCAACCGACTTGTCTCCAAGGGTCAAGAGCTGCCTCGGGCACCGTATGGTCGTTCCCCTGTGAGTTTAGATTATCGAATCCGACGCAAAAATGATAGTTAATTGTAACGTTTAGGGCCTCCTAATGACGATGGGACACTCAAATTGCGTCGAGATTCAATACATCGTCCTCCAGCCGACTTGTCTTCAAGGGCATATTGCTGTCACGGGCACAATATGATCTTTCTCCTGTGAGTCTAGATTTTCGAATCCGACGCAAAAATGATAGTGTATTGTAACGTTCAGCGCCTCCTAATGACGATAGAAGACTCAAATTGTGTCGAGATTCAATACATCCTCCTCCAGCCGATTTGTCTCCAAGGGGTATATTGCTGTCTCGAGCACCGTATGAACTTCTCCTGTGAGTAGATTTTCGAATCCGACGCGAAACTGATAGTTAATTGTAAGGTTCAGGGTCTTGTAATGACGATGGAACACTCATTTTGCGTCGCGATCCAATACATCGTCCTCCAACCGACTTGTCTCCAAGGGTCAATAGCTGCCTCGGGCACCGTATGGTCGTTCCCCTGTGAGTTTAGATGATCGAATCCGATGCAAAAATGATAGTTAATTGTAACGTTTAGGGCCTCCTAATGACGATGGGACACTCATATTGCGTCGAGATTCAATACATCGTCATCCAGCCGACTTGTCTCCAAGGGGATATTTCTGTCTCGGGCACAATATGATTCTTCTCCTGTGAGTCTAGATTTTCGAATCCGACGCAAAAATGATAGTGAATTGTAACGTTCAGCGCCTCCTAATGACGATAGAAGACTCAAATTGCGTCGGGATTCAATACATCGTCCTCCAGCCGATTTGTCTCCAAATGGATATTGCTGCCTCGGGCACCAAATGTTTCGTCTGCTGTGAGTCTAGATTTTCGAATCCGACGAAAAACTGATAGTTAATTGTAACATTCAGGGCCTCCTAATGACGATGGAACACTCAAATTGCGTCGCGATCCAATACATCGTCCTCCAGCCGACCTGTCTCCAAGGGTCTATTGCTGCCTCGGGCACCTTATGGTCGTTCTCCTGTGAGTCTAGATTTTCGTATCCGACGCAAAAATGATGGTTAATTGTAACGTTCAGGGCCTCCTAATGCCGATGGAACACTCAAATTGCGTCGAGATTCAATGCATCGGCCTCCCGCCGACTTGTCTCCAAGGGTCTGTTGCTGCCTGGGGCACCTTATGGTCGTTCTCCTGTGAGTTTAGATTATCGAATCCGACGCAAAGATGATAGTTAATTGTAACCTTTAGGGCCTTGTAATGACCATGGGACACTCAAATTGCGTCGAGATTCAATACATCGTCCTCCAGCCGACTTGTCTCCAAGGGTCTAATGCTGCCTCGGGCACCTTATGGTCGTTCTCCTGTGAGTTTAGATTATCGAATCCGACGCAAAAATTATAGTTAATTGTAACGTTTAGGGCCTCCTAATGACGATGGAACACTCAAATTGCGTCGATATTCAATACATCAGCCTCCAGCCGACTTGTCTCCAAGGGTCTGTTGCTGCCTCGGGCACCATATGATTCTTCCAATGTGAGTCTAGATTTTGGAATCCGACGCAAAAATGATAGTGAATAGTAACGTTCAGCGCCTCCTGATGACGATAGAACTCTCAAATTGCGTCGAGGTTCACTACATCGTCCTCCAGCCGACTTGTCTCCAAGGGTCTAATGCTGCCTGGGGCACCTTATGGTCGTTCTCTTGTAAGTCTAGATTTTAGAATCCGACGCAAAAATGATAGTTAATTGTAACGTTCAGGGCCTTCTAATGACGATGGGACACTCAAATTGCGTCGAGATTCAATACATCGTCCTCCAGCCGACTTGTCTCCAAGGGGATATTGCTGTCTCGGGCACAATATGATCTTTCTTCTGTGAGTCTAGATTTTCGAATCCGACGCAAAAATGATAATGAATTGTAACGTTCATTGCCTCCTAATGTCGATAGAAGACTCAAATTGCGTCGAGATTCAATACATCGTCCTCCAGCCGATTTGTCTCCAAGGGGTATATTGCTGTCTCGAGCACCGTATGAACTTCTCCTGTGAGTAGATTTTCCAATCCGACGCGAAACTGATAGTTAATTGTAAGGTTCAGGGCCTTGTAATGACGATGGAACACTCAAATTGCATCGAGATTCAATACATCGGCCTCCAGCCGACTTGTCTCCAGGGGTCTATTGCTGCCTCGGGCACCTTATGGTCGTTGTCCTGTGAGTCTAGATTTTCGAATCCGACGCAAAACTTATAGTTAATTGTAAGGTTCAGGGCCTTGTAATGACGATGGAACACTCAAGTTGCGTCGAGATTCAATACATCGGCCTCCAGCCGACTTGTCTCCAACGGTCTATTGCTGCCTCGGGCACCTTATGGTCGTTCTCCTGTGAGTTTATATTTTCGAATCCGACGAAAAACTGATAGTTAATTGTAACATTCAGGGCCTCCGAATGACGATGGAACACTCAAGTTGCGTCGAGATTCAATACATCGTCCTCCAGCCGACTAGTCTCCAAGGATCTAATGCTGCCTCGGGCACTTTATGGACGTTCTCTTGTAAGTCTAGATTTTCGAATCCGACGCAAAAATGATAGTTAATTGTAACGTTCAGGGCCGCCTAATGACGATGGAACTCTCAAATTGCGTCGAGATTCAATACATCGTCCTCCAGCCGACTTGTCTATAAGGGTCTATTGCTGCCTCGGGCACCTTATGGTCGTTCTCTTGTAAGTCTAGATTTTCGAACCCGACTCAAAAATGATAGTTAATTGTAACGTTCAGGGCCTCCTAATGCCGATGGAACACTCAAATTGCGTCGAGATTCAATACATCGGCCTCCAGCCGACTTGTCTCCAAGGGTCTATTGCTGCCTCGGGCACCTTATGGTCGTTCTCCTGTGAGTCTAGATTTTCGTATTCGACGCAAAAATGAAAGTTAATTGTAACGTTCAGGGCCTTGTATTGACGATGGGACACTCAAATTGCGTCGAGATTCAATACATCGTCCTCCAGCCGAATTGTATCCAATGGGATATTGCTGTCTCGGGCACAATATGATCCTTCTCCTGTGAGTCTAGAATTTCGAATCCGACGCAAAAATGATAGTGAATTGTAACGTTCAGCGCCTCCTAATGACGATAGAAGACTCAAATTGCGTCGGGATTCAATACATCGTCCTCCAGCCGATTTGTCTCCAAGGGGATATTGCTGCCTCGGGCACCAAATGGTTCGTCTGCTGTGAGTCTAGATTTTCGAATCCCACGAAAAACTGATAGTTAATTGTAACATTCAGGGCCTCCTAATGACGATGGAACACTCATTTTGCGTCGCGATCCAATACATCGTCCTCCAACCGACTTGTCTCCAAGGGTCAAGAGCTGCCTCGGGCACCGTATGGTCGTTCCCCTGTGAGTTTAGATTATCGAATCCGATGCAAAAATGATAGTTAATTGTAACGTTTAGGGCCTCCTAATGACGATGGGACACTCATATTGCGTCGAGATTCAATACATCGTCATCCAGCCGACTTGTCTCCAAGGGGATATTTCTGTCTCGGGCACAATATGATTCTTCTCCTGTGAGTCTAGATTTTCGAATCCGACGCAAAAATGATAGTGTATTGTAACGTTCAGCGCCTCCTAATGACGATAGAAGACTCAAATTGCGTCGAGATTCAATACATCCTCCTCCAGCCGATTTGTCTCCAAGGGGTATATTGCTGTCTCGAGCACCGTATGAACTTCTCCTGTGAGTAGATTTTCGAATCCGACGCGAAACTGATAGTTAATTGTAAGGTTCAGGGTCTTGTAATGACGATGGAACACTCATTTTGCGTCGCGATCCAATACATCGTCCTCCAACCGACTTGTCTCCAAGGGTCAATAGCTGCCTCGGGCACCGTATGCTCGTTCCCCTGTGAGTTCAGATTATCGAATCCGATGCAAAAATGATAGTTAATTGTAACGTTCAGGGCCTCCTAATGACGATGGGACACTCATATTGTGTCGAGATTCAATACATCGTCATCCAGCCGACTTGTCTCCAAGGGGATATTTCTGTCTCGGGCACAATATGATTCTTCTCCTGTGAGTCTAGATTTTCGAATCCGACGCAAAAATGATAGTGAATTGTAACGTTCAGCGCCTCCTAATGACGATAGAAGACACAAATTGCGGCGGGATTCAATACATCGTCCTCCAGCCGATTTGTCTCCAAGGGGATATTGCTGCCTCGGGCACCAAATGGTTCGTCTGCTGTGAGTCTAGATTCTGGAATCCCACGAAAAACTGATAGTTAATTGTAACATTCAGGGCCTCCTAATGACAATGGAACACTCAAATTGCGTCGCGATCCAATACATCGTCCTCCAGCCGACTTGTCTCCAAGGGTCTATTGCTGCCTCGGCCACCTTATGGTCGTTCTCCTGTGAGTCTAGACTTTCGAATCCGACGCAAAAATGATAGTTAATTGTAACGTTCAGGGCCTTCTAATGACGATGGAACACGCAAATTGCGTCGAGATTCAATACATCGTCCTCCAGCCGACATGTCTCCAAGGGGATATTGCTGTCTCGGGCACAATATGATCTTTCTCCTGTGAGTCTAGATTTTCGAATCCGACGCCAAAAGGATAGTTAATTGTAACGTTCAGGGCCGCCTAATGACGATGGAACTCTCAAATTGCGTCGGGATTCAATACATCGTCCTCCAGCCGACTTGTCTCCAAGGGTCTATTGCTGCCTCGGGCACCTTAAGGTCGTGCTCCTGTGAGTCTAGATTTTCGTATCCGACGCAAAAATGATAGTTAATTGTAACGTTCAGGGCCTTCTAATGACGATGGAACACTCAAATTGCGTCGAGATTCAATACATCGGCCTCCAGCCGACTTGTCTCTAAGGGGATATCGCTGCCTCGGCCACCACATGGTCCTTCTCCTGTGAGTCTAGATTTTCGAATCCGACGCAAAAATGATAGTGTATTGTAACGTTCAGCGCCTCCTAATGACGATAGAAGACTCAAATTGCGTCGCGATCCAATACATCGTCCTCCAGCCGACTTGTCTCTAGGGTCTATTGCTGCCTCGGGCACCTTATGGTCGTTCTCCTGTGAGTCTAGATTTTCGAATCCGACGCAAAAATGATAGTTAATTTTAACGTTCAGGGCCTCCTAATGCCGATGGAACACTCAAATTGCGTCGAGATTCAATACATCGGCCTCCAGCCGACTTGTCTCCAAGGGTCTATTGCTGCCTCGGGCACCTTATGGTCGTTCTCCTGTGAGTCTAGATTTTCGAATCCGACGCAAAAATTATAGTTAATTGTAACGTTCAGGGCTTGTAATGACGATGGAACACTCAAATTGCGTCGAGATTCAATACATCGCCCTCCAGCCGACTTGTCTCCAAGGGTCTATTGCTGCCTCGGGCACCTTATGGTCGTTCTCCTGTGAGTTTAGATTATCGAATCCGACGAAAAAATGATAGTTAATTATAACGTTCAGGGCCTCCTAATGCCGATGGAACACTCAAATTGCGTCGAGATTCAATACATCGGCCTCCCGCCGACTTGTCTCCAAGGGTCTGTTGCTGCCTGGGGCACCTTATGGTCGTTCTCCTGTGAGTTTAGATTATCGAATCCGACGCAAAGATGACAGTTAATTGTAACGTTTAGGGCCCTGTAATAACCATGGGACACTCAAATTGCGTCGAGATTCAATACATCGTCCTCCAGCCGACTTGTCTCCAAGGGGATATTGCTGTCTCGGGCACAATATGATCTTTCTTCTGTGAGTCTAGATTTTCGAATCCGACGCAAAAATGATAGTGAATTGTAACATTCATTGCCTCCTAATGACGATAGAAGACTCAAATTGCGTCGAGATTCAATACATCGTCCTCCAGCCGATTTGTCTCCAAGGGGTATATTGCTGTCTCGAGCACCGTATGAACTTCTCCTGTGAGTAGATTTTCCAATCCGACGCGAAACTGATAGTTAATTGTAAGGTTCAGGGCCTTGTAATGACGATGGAACACTCAAATTGCGTCGAGATTCAATACATCGGCCTCCAACCGACTTGTCTCCAAGGGTCTATTGCTGCCTCGGGCACCTTATTGTCGTTCTCCTGTGAGTTTAGATTATCGAATCCGACGCAAAAATGATAGTTAATTATAACGTTCAGGGCCTCCTAATGCCGATGGAACACTCAAATTGCGTCGAGATTCAATACATCGGCCTCCAGCCGACTTGTCTCCAGGGGTCTATTGCTGCCTCGGGCACCTTATGGTCGTTGTCCTGTGAGTCTAGATTTTCGAATCCGACGCAAAACTGATAGTTAATTGTAAGGTTCAGGGCCTTGTAATGACTATGGAACACTCAAGTTGGGTCGAGATTCAGTACATCGGCCTCCAGCCGACGTGTCTCCAACGGTCTATTGCTGCCTCGGGCACCTTATGGTCGTTCTCCTGTGAGTTTATATTTTCGAATCCGACGAAAAACTGATAGTTAATTGTAACATTCAGGGCCTCCTAATGACGATGGAACACTCATTTTGCGTCGGGAACCAATACATCGTCCTCCAACCGACTTGTCTCCAAGGGTCAATAGCTGCCTCGGGCACCGTATGGTCGTTCCCCTGTGAGTTTAGATTATCGAATCCGACGCAAAAATGATAGTTAATTGTAACGTTTAGGGCCTCCGAATGACGATGGGAGACTCAAATTGCGTCGAGATTCAATACATCGTCCTCCAGCCGATTTGCCTCCAAGGGGATATTGCTGCCTCGGGCACCAAATGGTTCGTCTGCTGTGAGTCTAGATTTTCGAATTCGACGAAAAACTGATAGTTAATTGTAACATTCAGGGCCTCCTAATGACGTTGGAACACTCAAATTGGGTCGCGATCCAATACATCGTCCTCCAGCCGACTTGTCTCCAAGGGTCTAATGCTGCCTCGGGCACTTTATGGTCGTTCTCTTGTAAGTCTAGATTTACGAATCCGACGCCAAAATGATAGTTAATTGTAACGTTCAAGGCCTTGTAATGACGATGGAAAACTCAAATTGCGTCGAGATTCAATACATCGTCCTCCATCCGACTTGTCTCCAAGGGTCTGTTGCTGCCTCGGGCACCGTATGGTCGTTCTCCTGTGAGTTTAGATTATCGAATCCGACGCAAGAATGATAGTTAATTTTAACGTTCAGGGCCTCCTAATGCCGATGGAACACTCAAATAGCGTCGAGATTCAATACATCGGCCTCCAGCCGACTTGTCTCAAGGGTCTATTGCTGCCTCGGGCACCTTATGGTCGTTCTCCTGTGAGTCTAGATTTTCGAATCCGACGCAAAAATGATAGTTAATTGTAACATTCAGGGCCTCATAATGACGATGGAACACTCAAATTGCGTCGCGATCCAATACATCGTCCTCCAGCCGACTTGTCTCCAAGGATCTAATGCTGCCTCGGGCACTTTATGGACGTTCTCTTGTAAGTCTAGATTTTCGAATCCGACGCAAAAATGATAGTGAATTGTAACGTTCAGCGCCTCCTAATGACGTTAGAAGACTCAAATTGCGTCGGGATTCAATACATCGTCCTCCAGCCGATTTGTCTCCAAGGGGATATTGCTGCCTCGGGCACCAAATGGTTCGTCTGCTGTGAGTCTAGATTTTCGAATCCCACGAAAAACTGATAGTTAATTGTAACATTCAGGGCCTCCTAATGACGATGGAAAACTCAAATTGCGTCGCGATCCAATACATCGTCCTCCAGCCGACTTGTCTCCAAGGGTCTAATGCTGCCTCGGGCACTTTATGGTCGTTCTCTTGTAAGTCTAGACTTACGAATCCGACGCCAAAAGGATAGTTAATTGTAACGTTCAGGGCCGCCTAATGACGATTGAACTCTCAAATTGCGTGGAGATTCAATACATCGTCCTCCAGCCGACTTGTCTCCAAGGGTCTATTGCTGCCTCGGGCACCTTATGGTCGTTCTCCTGTGAGTCTAGATTTTCGTATCCGACCCAAAAAGGATAGTTAATTGTAACGTTCAGGGCCTTCTAATGACGATGGAACACTCAAATTGCGTCGAGATTCAATACATCGTCCTCCAGCCGACTTGTCTCCAAGGGGATATTGCTGGTTCGGGCACAATATGATCTTTCTCCTGTGAGTCTAGATTTTCGAATCCGACGCCAAAAGGATAGTTAATTGTAACGTTCAGGGCCGCCTAATGACGATGGAACTCTCAAATCGCGTCGGGATTCAATACATCGTCCTCCAGCCGACTTGTCTCCAAGGGTCTAATGCTGCCTCGGGCACCTTATGGTCGTTCTCCTGTGAGTCTAGATTTTCGTATCCGACGCAAAAATGATAGTTAATTGTAACGTTCAGGGCCTTCTAATGACGATGGAACACTCAAATTGCGTCGAGATTCAATACATCGGCCTCCAGCCGACTTGTCTCTAAGGGGATATCGCTGCCTCGGCCACCACATGGTCCTTCTCCTGTGAGTCTAGATTTTCGAATCCGACGCAAAAATGATAGTGTATTGTAACGTTCAGCGCCTCCTAATGACGATAGAAGACTCAAATTGCGTCGCGATCCAATACATCGTCCTCCAGCCGACTTGTCTCAAGGGTCTATTGCTGCCTCGGGCACCTTATGGTCGTTCTCCTGTGAGTCTAGATTTTCGAATCCGACGCAAAAATGATAGTTAATTGTAACGATCAGGGCCTTGTAATGACGATGGAACACTCAAATTGCGTCGAGATTCAATACATCGGCCTCCAGCCGACTTGTCTCCAAGGGTCTATTGCTGCCTCGGGCACCTTATGGTCGTTCTCCTGTAAGTCTAGATTTTCGAATCCGACGCAAAGATGATAGTTAATTGTAACGTTCAGGGCTTGTAAAGACGAGGGAACACTCAAATTGCGTCGAGATTCAATACATCGGCCTCCAGCCGACTTGTCTCCAAGGGTCTATTGCTGCCTCGGGCACCTTATGGTCGTTCTCCTGTGAGTTTAGATTATCGAATCCGACGAAAAAATGATAGTTAATTATAACGTTCAGGGCCTCCTAAGGCCGATGGAACACTCAAATTGCGTCGAGATTCAATACATCGGCCTCCCGCCGACTTGTCTCCAAGGGTCTGTTGCTGCCTGGGGCACCTTATGGTCGTTCTCCTGTGAGTTTAGATTATCGAATCCGACGCAAAGATGATAGTTAATTGTAACGTTTAGGGCCTTGTAATCACCATGGGACACTCAAATTGCGTCGAGATTCAATACATCGTCCTCCAGCCGACTTGTCTCCAAGGGTCTAATGCTGCCTCGGGCACCTTATGGTCGTTCTCCTGTGAGTTTAGATTATCGAATCGGACGCAAAAATTATAGTTAATTGTAACGTTTAGGGCCTCATAATGACGATGGAACACTCAAATTGCGTCGATATTCAATACATCAGCCTCCAGCCGACTTGTCTCCAAGGGTCTAATGCTGCCTCGGGCACCTTATGGTCGTTCTCTTGTAAGTCTAGATTTTAGAATCCGACGCAAAAATGATAGTTAATTGTAACGTTCAGGGCCTTCTAATGACGATGGGACACTCAAATTGCGTCGAGATTCAATACATCGTCCTCCAGCCGACTTGTCTCCAAGGGGATATTGCTGGTTTGGGCACAATATGATCTTTCTCCTGTGAGTCTAGATTTTCGAATCCGACGCAAAAATGATAGTGTATTGTAACGTTCATTGCCTCCTAATGACGATAGAAGACTCAAATTGCGTCGAGATTCAATACATCGTCCTCCAGCCGATTTGTCTCCAAGGGGTATATTGCTGTCTCGAGCACCGTATGAACTTCTCCTGTGAGTAGATTTTCCAATCCGACGCGAAACTGATAGTTAATTGTAAGGTTCAGGCCCTTGTAATGACGATGGAACACTCAAATTGCGTCGAGATTCAATACATCGGCCTCCAGCCGACTTGTCTCCACGGGTCTATTGCTGCCTCGGGCACCTTATGGTCGTTGTCCTGTGAGTCTAGATTTTCGAATCCGACGCAAAACTGATAGTTAATTGTAAGGTTCAGGGCCTTGTAATGACGATGGAACACTCAAGTTACGTCGAGATTCAATACATCGGCCTCCAGCCGACTTGTCTCCAACGGTCTATTGCTGCCTCGGGCACCTTATGGTCGTTCTCCTGTGAGTTTATATTTTCGAATCCGACGAAAAACTGATAGTTAATTGTAACATTCAGGGCCTCCTAATGACGATGGAACACTCATTTTGCGTCGCGAACCAATACATCGTCCTCCAACCGACTTGTCTCCAAGGGTCAATAGCTGCCTCGGGCACCGTATGGTCGTTCCCCTGTGAGTTTAGATTATCGAATCCGACGCAAAAATGATAGTTAATTGTAACGTTTAGGGCCTCCGAATGACGATGGGAGACTCAAATTGCGTCGAGATTCAAAACATCGTCCTCCAGCCGATTTGTCTCCAAGGGGATATTGCTGCCTCGGGCACCAAATGGTTCGTCTGCTGTGAGTCTAGATTTTCGAATCCGACGAAAAACTGATAGTTAATTGTAACATTCAGGGCCTCCTAATGACGATGGAACACTCAAATTGCGTCGCGATCCAATACATCGTCCTCCATCCGACTTGTCTCCAAGGGTCTGTTGCTGCCTCGGGCACCGTATGGTCGTTCTCCTGTGAGTTTAGATTATCGAATCCGACGCAAGAATGATAGTTAATTTTAACGTTCAGGGCCTCCTAATGCCGATGGAACACTCAAATAGCGTCGAGATTCAATACATCGGCCTCCAGCCGACTTGTCTCAAGGGTCTATTGCTGCCTCGGGCACCTTATGGTCGTTCTCCTGTGAGTCTAGATTTTCGAATCCGACGCAAAAATGATAGTTAATTGTAACATTCAGGGCCTCCTAATGACGATGGAACACTCAAATTGCGTCGCGATCCAATACATCGTCCTCCATCCGACTTGTCTCCAAGGGTCTATTGCTGCCTCGGGCACCTTATGGTCGTTCTCTTGTAAGTCTAGATTTTCGAACCCGACTCAAAAATGATAGTTAATTGTAACGTTCAGGGCCTCCTAATGCCGATGGAACACTAAAATTGCGTCGAGATTCAATACATCGGCCTCCAGCCGACTTGTCTCCAAGGGTCTATTGCTGCCTCGGGCACCTTATGGTCGTTCTCCTGTGAGTCTAGATTTTCGTATCCGACGCAAAAATGATAGTTAATTGTAACGTTCAGGGCCTTGTATTGACGATGGGACACTCAAATTGCGTCGAGATTCAATACATCGTCCTCCAGCCGACTTGTATCCAAGGGGATATTGCTGTCTCGGGCACAATATGATCTTTCTCCTGTGAGTCTAGATTTTCGAATCCGACGCAAAAATGATAGTGTATTGTAACGTTCAGCGCCTCCTAATGACGATAGAAGACTCAAATTGCGTCGAGATTCAATACATCCTCCTCCATCCGATTTGTCTCCAAGGGGTATATTGCTGTCTCGAGCACCGTATGAACTTCTCCTGTGAGTAGATTTTCGAATCCGACGCGAAACTGATAGTTAATTGTAAGGTTCAGGGTCTTGTAATGACGATGGAACACTCATTTTGCGTCGCGATCCAATACATCGTCCTCCAACCGACTTGTCTCCAAGGGTCAATAGCTGCCTCGGGCACCGTATGGTCGTTCCCCTGTGAGTTTAGATTATCGAATCCGATGCAAAAATGATAGTTAATTGTAACGTTTAGGGCCTCCTAATGACGATGGGACACTCATATTGCTTCGAGATTCAATACATCGTCATCCAGCCGACTTGTCTCCAAGGGGATATTTCTGTCTCGGGCACAATATGATTCTTCTCCTGTGAGTCTAGATTTTCAAATCCGACGCAAAAATGATAGTGAATTGTAACGTTCAGCGCCTCCTAATGACGATAGAAGACACAAATTGCGTCGGGATTCAATACATCGTCCTCCAGCCGATTTGTCTCCAAGGGGATATTGCTGCCTCGGGCACCAAATGGTTCGTCTGCTGTGAGTGTAGATTCTCGAATCCCACGAAAAACTGATAGTTAATTGTAACATTCAGGGCCTCCTAATGACAATGGAACACTCAAATTGCGTCGCGATCCAATACATCGTCCTCCAGCCGACTTGTCTCCAAGGGTCTATTGCTACCTCGGCCACCTTATGGTCGTTCTCCTGTGAGTCTAGATTTTCGAATCCGACGCAAAAATGATAGTTAATTGTAACGTTCACGGCCTTCTAATGACGATGGAACACGCAAATTGCGTCGAGATTCAATACATCGTCCTCCAGCCGACATGTCTCCAAGGGTCTATTGCTGCCTCGGGCACCTTATGGTCGTTCTCCTGTGAGTCTAGATTTTCGTATCCGACGCAAAAATGATAGTTAATTGTAACGTTCAGGGCCTTCTCATGACGATGGAACACTCAAATTGCGTCGAGATTCAATACATCGGCCTCCAGCCGACTTGTCTCTAAGGGGTTATCGCTGCCTCGGCCACCACATGGTCCTTCTCCTGTGAGTCTAGATTTTCGAATCCGACGCAAAAATTATAGTGTATTGTAACGTTCAGCGCCTCCTAATGACGATAGAAGACTCAAATTGCGTCGCGATCCAATACATCGTCCTCCAGCCGACTTGTCTCAAGGGTCTATTGCTGCCTCGGGCACCTTATGGTCGTTCTCCTGTGAGTCTAGATTTTCGAATCCGACGCAAAAATGATAGTTAATTTTAACGTTCAGGGCCTCCTAATGCCGATGGAACACTCAAATTGCGTCGAGATTCAATACATCGGCCTCCAGCCGACTTGTCTCCAAGGGGATATCGCTGCCTCGGGCACCACATGGTCCTCCTGTGAGTCTAGATTTTCGAATCCGACGCAAAAATGATAGTGAATTGTAACGTTCAGCACCTCCTAATGACGATAGAAGACTCAAATTGCGTCGCGATCCAATACATCGTCCTCCAGCCGACTTGGCTCCCGACTTGGCTCCAAGGGTCTATTGCTGTTTCGGGCACCTTATGGTCGTTCTCCTGTGAGTCTAGATTTTCGAATCCGACGCAAAAGTGATAGTTAATTGTAACGTTCAGGGCCTTGTAATGACGATGGAACACTCAAATTGCGTCGAGATTCACTACATCGTCCTCCAGCCGACTTGTCTCCAAGGGTCTGTTGCTGCCTCGGGCACCGTATGGTCGTTCTCCTGTGTGTTTAGATTATCGAATCCGACGCAAAAATGATAGTTAATTGTAACGTTTAGGGCCTCCTAATGACGATGGGACACTCAAATTGTGTCGAGATTCAATACATCCTCCTCCAGCCGACTTGTCTCCAAGGGGATATTGCTGTCTCGGGCACAATATGATCTTTCTCCTGTGAGTCTACATTTTCGAATCCGACGCAAAAATGATAGTGAATTGTAACGTTCAGCGCCTCCTAATGACGATAGAAGACTCAAATTGCGTCGAGATTCAATACATCGTCCTCCAGCCGATTTGTCTCCAAGGGGTATATTGCTGTCTCGATTACCGTATGAACTTCTCCTGTGAGTAGATTTTCGAATCCGACGCGAAATTGATAGTTAATTGTAAGGTTCAGGGCCTTGTAATGACGATGGAACACTCATTTTGCGTCGCGATCCAATACATCGTCCTCCAACCGACTTGTCTCCAAGGGTCAATAGCTGCCTCGGGCACCGTATGGTCGTTCCCCTGTGAGTTTAGATTATCGAATCCGACGCAAAAATGATAGTTAATTGTAACGTTTAGGGCCTCCTAATGACGATGGGACACTCAAATTGCGTCGAGATTCATTACATCGTCCTCCAGCCGACTTGTCTCCAAGGGGATATTGCTGTCTCGGGCACAATATGATCCTTTATCTGTGAGTCTAGATTTTCGAATCCGACGCAAAAATGATAGTGAATTGTAACGTTCAGCGCCTCCTAATGACGATAGAAGACTCAAATTGCGTCGGGATCCAATACATCGTCCTCCAGCCGATTTAACTCCAAATGGATATTGCTGCCTCGGGCACCAAATGGTTCGTCTGCTGTGAGTCTAGATTTTAGAATCCGACGAAAAACTGATAGTTAATTGTAACATTCAGGGCCTCCTAATGACGATGGAACACTCAAATTGCGTCGCGATCCAATACATCGTCCTCCAGCCGACTTGTCTCCAAGGGTGTCTAATGCTGGCTCGGGCACTTTATGGTCGTTCTCTTGTAAGTCTAGATTTACGAATCCGACGCCAAAATGATAGTTAATTGTAGCGTTCAGGGCTGCCTAATGACGATGGAACTCTCAAATTGCGTCGAGATTCAATACATCGTCCTCCAGCCGACTTGTCTCCAAGGGTCTATTGCTGCCTCGGGCACCTTATGGTCGTTCTCCTGTGAGTCTAGATTTTCGTATCCGACGCAAAAATGATAGTTAATTGTAACGTTCAGGGCCTTCTAATGACGATGGAACACTCAAATTGCGTCGAGATTCAATACATCGTCCTCCAGCCGACTTGTCTCCAAGGGGATATCGCTGCCTCGGGCACCTTATGGTCCTTCTCCTGTGAGTCTAGATTTTCGAATCCGACGCAAAAATGATAGTTAATTGTAACGTTCAGGGCCTCCTAATGCCGATGGAACACTCAAATTGCGTCGAGATTCAATACATCGGCCTCCAGCCGACTTGTCTCCAAGGGTCTATTGCTGCCTCGGGCACCTTATGGTCGTTCTCCTGTGAGTCTAGATTTTCGAATCCGACGCAAAAATGATAGTTAATTGTAACGTTCAGGGCTTGTAATGACGATGGAACACTCAAATTGCGTCGAGATTCAATACATCGGCCTCCAGCCGACTTGTCTCCAAGGGTATATTGCTGCCCCGGGCACCTTATGGTCGTTCTCCTGTGAGTTTAGATTATCGAATCCGACGCAAAAATGATAGTTAATTATAACGTTTAGGGCCTTGTAATGACGATGGGACACTCAAATTGCGTCGAGATTCAATACATCGTCCTCCAGCCGACTTGTCTCCAAGGGTCTAATGCTGCCTCGGGCACCTTATGGTCGTTCTCCTGTGAGTTTAGATTATCGAATCCGACGCAAAAATTATAGTTAATTGTAACGTTTAGGGCCTCCTAATGACGATGGAACACTCAAATTGCGTCGATATTCAATACATCAGCCTCCAGCCGACTTGTCTCAAAGGGTCTGTTGCTGCCTCGGGCACCATATGATCCTTCTCCTGTGAGTCTAGATTTTCGAATCCGACGCAAAAATGATAGTGAATAGTAACGTTCAGCGCCTCCTGATGACGATAGAACTCTCAAATTGCGTCGAGGTTCAATACATCGTCCTCCAGCCGACTTGTCTCCAAGGGTCTAATGCTGCCTCGGGCACCTTATGGTCGTTCTCTTGTAAGTCTAGATTTTAGAATCCGACGCAAAAATGATAGTTAATTGTAACGTTCAGGGCCTTCTAATGACGATGGGACACTCAAATTGCGTCGAGATTCAATACATCGTCCTCCAGCCGACTTGTCTCCAAGGGGATATTGCTGTCTCGGGGCACAATATGATCTTTCTTCTGTGAGTCTAGATTTTCGAATCCGACGCAAAAATGATAGTGAATTGTAACGTTCATTGCCTCCTAATGACGATAGAAGACTCAAATTGCGTCGAGATTCAATACATCGTTCTCCAGCCGATTTGTCTCCAAGGGGTGTATTGCTGTCTCGAGCACCGTATGAACTTCTCCTGTGAGTAGATTTTCCAATCAGACGCGAAACTGGTAGTTAATTGTAAGGTTCAGGGCCTTGTAATGACGATGGAACACTCAAATTGCGTCGAGATTCAATACATCGGCCTCCAGCCGACTTGTCTCCAAGGGTCTATTGCTGCCTCGGGCACCTTATGGTCGTTCTCCTGTGAGTTTAGATTATCGAATCCGACGAAAAAATGATAGTTAATTATAACGTTCAGGGCCTCCTAATGCCGATGGAACACTCAAATTGCGTCGAGATTCAATACATCGGCCTCCAGCCGACTTGTCTCCAGGGGTCTATTGCTGCCTCGGGCACCTTATGGTCGTTGTCCTGTGAGTCTAGATTTTCGAATCCGACGCAAAACTGATAGTTAATTGTAAGGTTCAGGGCCTTGTAATGTCGATGGAACACTCAAGTTGCGTCGAGATTCAATACATCGGACTCCAGCCGACTTGTCTCCAACGGTCTATTGCTGCCTCGGGCACCTTATGGTCGTTCTCCTGTGAGTTTATATTTTCGAATCCGACGCAAAACTGATAGTTAATTGTAAGGTTCAGGGCCTTGTATTGACGATGGGACACTCTAATTGCGTCGAGATTCAATACATCGTCCTCCAGCCGACTTGAATCCAAGGGGATATTGCTGTCTCGGGCACAATATGATCCTTCTCCTGAGAGTCTAGATTTTCGAATCCGACGCAAAATTTAATAGTGAATTGTAACGTTCAGCGCCTCCTAATGACGATAGAAGACTCAAATTGCGTCGGGATTCAATACATCGTCCTCCAGCCGATTTGTCTCCAAGGGGATATTGCTGCCTCGGGCACCAAATTGTTCGTCTGCTGTGAGTCTAGATTTTCGAATCCCACGAAAAACTGATAGTTAATTGTAACATTCAGGGCCTCCTAATGACGATGGAACACTCAAATTGCGTCGCGATCCAATACATCGTCCTCCAGCCGACTTGTCACCAAGGGTCTAATGCTGCCTCGGGCACTTTATGGTCGTTCTCTTGTAAGTCTAGATTTACGAATCCGACGCCAAAATGATAGTTAATTGTAACGTTCAAGGCCTTGTAATGACGATGGAAAACTCAAATTGCGTCGAGATTCAATACATCGTCCTCCATCAGACTTGTCTCCAAGGGTCTGTTGCTGCCTCGGGCACCGTATGGTCGTTCTCCTGTGAGTTTAGATTATCGAATCCGACGCAAGAATGATAGTTAATTTTAACGTTCAGGGCCTCCTAATGCCGATGGAACACTCAAATAGCGTCGAGATTCAATACATCGGCCTCCAGCCGACTTGTCTCCAAGGGTCTATTGCTGCCTCGGGCACCTTATGGTCGTTCTCCTGTGAGTCTAGATTTTCGAATCCGACGCAAAAATGATAGTTAATTGTAACATTCAGGGCCTCATAATGACGATGGAACACTCAAATTGCGTCGCGATCCAATACATCGTCCTCCAGCCGACTTGTCTCCAAGGATCTAATGCTGCCTCGGGCACTTTATGGACGTTCTCTTGTAAGTCTAGATTTTCGAATCCGACGCAAAAATGATAGTTAATTGTAACGTTCAGGGCCGCCTAATGACGATGGAACTCTCAAATTGCGTCGAGATTCAATACATCGTCCTCCAGCCGACTTGTCTCCAAGGGTCTATTGCTGCCTCGGGCACCTTATGGTCGTTCTCTTGTAAGTCTAGATTTTCGAACCCGACGCAAAAATGATAGTTAATTGTAACGTTCAGGGCCTCCTAATGCCGATGGAACACTCAAATTGCGTCGAGATTCAATTCATCGGCCTCCAGCCGACTTGTCTCCAAGGGTCTACTGCTGCCTCGGGCACCTTATGGTCGTTCTCCTGTGAGTCTAGATTTTCGTATCCGACGCAAAAATGATAGTTAATTGTAACGTTCAGGGCCTTGTAATGACGATGGAACACTCAAATTGCGTCGAGATTCAATACATCGGCCTCCAGCCGACTTGTCTCCAAGTGGATATCGCTGCCTCGGCCACCACATGGTCCTTCTCCTGTGAGTCCAGATTTTCGAATCCGACTCAAAAATGATAGTGAATTGTAACGTTCAGCGCCTCCTAATGACGATAGAAGACTCAAATTGCGTCGCGATCCAATACATCGTTCTCCAGCCGACTTGTCTCAAGGGTCTAATGCTGCCTCGGGCACCTTATGGTCGTTCCCCTGTGAGTCTAGATTTTCGAATCCGACGCAAAAATGATAGTTAATTTTAACGTTCAGGGCCTCCTAATGCCGATGGAACACTCAAATTGCGTCGAGATTCAATATATCGCCTCCAGCCGACTTGTCTCCAAGGGTCTATTGCTGCCTCGGGCACCTTATGGTCGTTCTCCTGTGAGTCTAGATTTTCGAATCCGACGCAAAAATGATAGTTAATTGTAACATTCAGGGCCTCCTAATGACGATGGAACACTCAAATTGCGTCGCGATCCAATACATCGTCCTCGAGCCGACTTGTCTCCAAGGATCTAATGCTGCCTCGGGCACTTTATGGTCGTTCTCTTGTAAGTCTAGATTATCGAATCCGACGCAAAATGATAGTTAATTGTAACGTTCAGGGCCGCCTAATGACGATGGAACTCTCAATTTACGTCGAGATTCAATACATCGTCCTCCAGCCGACTTGTCTCCAAGGGTCTAATGCTGCCTCGGGCACCTTATGGTCGTTTTCCTGTGAGTCTAGATTTTCGAACCCGCCGCAAAAATGATAGTTAATTGTAACGTTCAGGGGCCTCCTAATGCCGATGGAACACGCAAATTGCGTCGAGATTCAATACATCGGCCTCCAGCCGACTTGTCTCCAAGGGTCTATTGCTGCCTCGGGCACCTTATGGTCGTTCTCCTGTGAGTCTAGATTTTCGAATCCGACGCAAAAATGATAGTTAATTGTAACGTTCAGGGATTTGTACTGACGATGGAACACTCAAATTGCGTCGAGATTCAATACATCGGCCTCCAGCCGACTTGTCTCCAAGGGTCTATTGCTGCCTCGGGCACCTTATGGTCGTTCTCCTGTGAGTTTAGATTATCGAATCCGACGCAAAAATGATAGTTAATTGTAACGTTTAGGGCCTTGTAATGACGATGGGACACTCAAATTGCGTCGAGATTCAATACATCGTCCTCCAGCCGACTGGTCTCCAAGGGTCTAATGCTGCCTCGGGCACCTTATGGTCGTTCTCTTGTAAGTCTAGATTTTAGAATCCGACGCAAAAATGATAGTTAATTGTAACGTTCATGGCCTCCTAATGCGATGGAACTCTCAAATTGCGTCGAGATTCAATACATCGGCCCTCAAGCGGAATTGTCTCCAAGGGGATATTGCTGTCTCGAGCACCGTATGAACTTCTCCTGTGAGTAGATTTTCGAATCCGACGCATAAATGATAGTTAATTGTAACGTTCAGGGCCTTCTAATGACGATGGGACACTCAAATTGCATCGAGATTCAATACATCGGCCTCCAGCCGACTTGTCTCCAACGGTCTATTGCTGCCTCGGGCATCTAATGGGTGTTCTCCTGTGAGTTTAGATTTTCGAATCCAACTAAAAACTGATAGTTAATAGTAACATTCAGGGGCCTCCCAATGACGATGGAACACTCATTTTGCGTCGCGATCCAATACATCGTTCTCCAACCGACTTGTCTCCAAGGGTCAAGAGCTGCCTCGGGCACCGTATGGTCGTTCCCCTGTGAGTTTAGATTATCGAATCCGACGCAAAAATGATAGTTAATTGTAACGTTTAGGGCCTCCTAATGACGATGGGACAATCAAATTGCGTCGAGATTCAATACATCGTCCTCCAGCCGACTTGTCTCCAAGGGTCTGTTGCTGCCTCGGGCACCGTATGGTCGTTCTCCTGTGTGTTTAGATTATCGAATGCGACGCAAAAATGATCGTTAATTGTAACGTTTAGGGCCTCCTAATGACGATGGGACACTCAAATGGCGTCGAGATTCAATACATCGTCCTGCAGCCGATTTGTCTCCAAGGGGTATATTGCTGTCTCGAGCACCGTATGAACTTCTCCTGTGAGTAGATTTTCGAATCCGACGCGAAAACTGATCGTTAATTGTAACATTCAGGGCCTCCTAATGACGATGGAACACTCAAATTGCGTCGCGATCCAATACATCGTCCTTCAGCCGACTTGTCTCCAAGGGTCTAATGCTGCCTCGGGCACTTTATGGTCGTTCTCTTGTAAGTCTAGATTTACGAATCCGACGCCAAAAGGATAGTTAATTGTAACGTTCAGGGCCGCCTAATGACGATGGAACACTCAAATTGCGTCGAGATTCAATACATCGTCCTCCAGCCGACTTGTCTCCATGGGTCTCCTTATGGTCGTTCTCCTGTGAGTCTAGATTTTCGTATCCGACGCAAAAATGATAGTTAATTGTAACGTTCAGGGCCTTGTAATGACGATGGAACACTCAAATTGCGTCGAGATTCAATACATCGGCCTCCAGCCGACTTGTCTCCAAGGGTCTATTGCTGCCTCGGGCACCTTATGGTCGTTCTCCTGTGATATTAGATTATCGAATCCGACGCAAAAATGATAGTTAATTATAACGTTCAGGGCCTCCTAATGCCGATGGAACACTCAAATTGCGTCGAGATTCAATACATCGGCCTCCAGCCGACTTGTCTCCAGGGGTCTATTGCTGCCTCGGGCACCTTATGGTCGTTGTCCTGAGAGTCTAAATTTTCGAATACGACGCAAAAATGATAGTTAATTGTAACGTTCAGGGCCTTGTAATGACGATGGAACACTCAAATTGCGTCGAGATTCAATACATCGGCCTCCCGCAGACTTGTCTCCAAGCTTATGTTGCTGCCTCGGGCACCTTATGGTCGTTCTCCTGTGAGTTTAGATTATCGAATCCGACGCAAAAATGATAGTTAATTGTAACGTTAAGGGCCTTGTAATGACGATGGGACACTCAAATTGCGTCGAGATTCAATACATCGTCCTCCAGCCGACTGGTCTCCAAGGGTCTAATGCAGCCTCGGGCACCTTATGGTCGTTCTCTTGTAAGTCTAGATTTTAGAATCCGACGCATAAATGATAGTTAATTGTAACGTTCATGGCCTCCTAATGCCGATGGAACTCTCAAATTGCGTCGAGATTCAATACATTGGCCTCCAGCGGAATTGTCTCCAAGGGGATATTGCTGTCTCCAGCACCGTATGAACTTCTCCTGTGAGTAGATTTTCGATTCCGACGCATAAATGATAGTTAATTGTGACGTTCAGGGCCTTCTAATGACGATGGGACACTCAAATTGCGTCGAGATTCAATAAATCGGCCTCCAGCCGACTTGTCTCCAACGGTCTATTGCTGCCTCGGGCCCTTATGGTCGTTCTCCTGTGAGTTTAGATTTTCGAATCCGACGAACAACTGATAGTTAATAGTTACATTCAGGGCCTCCTAATGACGATGGAACACTCATTTTGCGTCGCGATCCAATACATCGTCCTCCAACCGACTTGTCTCCAAGGGTCTAATGCTGCCTCTGGCACTTTATGGTCGTTCTCTTGTAAGGCTAGATTTACGAATCCGACGCCAAAAGGATAGTTAATTGTAACGTTCAGGGCCGCCTAATGACGATTGAACTTCCAAATTGCGTCGAGATTCAATACATCGGCCTCCAGCCGACTTGTCTCCAAGGGGATATCGCTGCCTCGGCCACCACATGGTCCTTCTCCTGTGAGTCTAGATTTTCGAATCCGACGCAAAAATGATAGTGAATTGTAACGTTCAGCGCCTCCTAATGACGATAGAAGACTCAAATTGCGTCGCGATCCAATACATCGTCCTCCAGCCGACTTGTCTCAAGGGTCTATTGCTGCCTCGGGCACCTTATGGTCGTTCTCCTGTGAGTCTAGATTTTCGAATCCGACGCAAAAATGATAGTTAATTTTAACTTTCAGGGCCTCCTAATGCCGATGGAACATCAAATTGCGTCGAGATTCAATACATCGGCCTCCAGCTGACTTGTCTCCAAGGGTCTATTGCTGCCTCGGGCACCTTATGGTCGTTCTCCTGTGAGTCTAGATTTTCGAATCCGACGCAAAAATGATAGTTAATTGTAACATCCAGGGCCTCCTAATGACGATGGAACACTCAATTGCGTCGCGATCCAATACATCGTTCTCCAGCCGACTTGTCTCCAAGGATCTAATGCTGCCTCGGGCACTTTATGGTCGTTCTCTTGTAAGTCTAGATTTTCGAATCCGACGCAAAAATGATAGTTAATTGTAACGTTCATGGCCGCCTAATGACGATGGAACTCTCAAATTACGTCGAGATTCAATACATCGTCCTCCAGCCGACTTGTCTCCAAGGGTCTATTGCTGCCTCGGGCACCTTATGGTCGTTTACCTGTGAGTCTAGATTTTCGAACCCGCCGCAAAAATGATAGTTAATTGTAACGTTCAGGGCCTCCTAATGCCGATGGAACACTCAAATTGCGTCGAGATTCAATACATCGGCCTCCAGCCGACTTGTCTCCAAGGGTCTATTGCTGCCTCGGGCACCTTATGGTCGTTCTCCTTTGAGTCTAGATTTTCGAATCCGACGCAAAAATGATAGTTAATTGTAACGTTCAGGGATTTGCACTGATGATGGAACACTCAAATTGCGTCGAGATTCAACACATCGGCCTCCAGCCGACTTGTCTCCAAGGGTCTATTGCTGCCTCGGGCACCTTATGGTCGTTCTCCTGTGAGTTTAGATTATCGAATCCGACGCAAAAATAATAGTTAATTGTAACGTTTAGGGCCTTGTAATGACGATGGGACACTCAAATTGCGTCGAGATTCAATACATCGTCCTCCAGCCGACTGGTCTCCAAGGGTCTAATGCTGCCTCGGGCACCTTATGGTCGTTCTCTTTTAAGTCTAGATTTTAGAATCCGACGCAAAAATGATAGTTAATTGTAACGTTCATGGACTCCTAATGCCGATGGAACTCTCAAATTGCGTCTAGATTCAATACATCGTCCTCCAGCGGAATTGTCTCCAAGGGGATATTGCTGTCTCGAGCACCGTATGAACTTCTCCTGTGAGTAGATTTTCGAATCCGACGCATAAATGATAGTTAATTGTAACGTTCAGGGCCTTCTAATGACGATGGGACACTCAAATTGCGTCGAGATTCAATACATCGGCCTCCAGCCGACTTGTCTCCAACGGTCTATTGCTGCCTCGGGCACCTAATGGGCGTTCTCCTGTGAGTTTAGATTTTCGAGTCCAACGAAAAACTGATAGTTAATAGTAACATTCAGGGCCTCCTAATGACGATGGAACACTCATTTTGCGTCGCGATCCAATACATCGTCCTCCAACCGACTTGTCTCCAAGGGTCAAGAGCTGCCTCGGGCACCGTATGGTCGTTCCCCTGTGAGTTTAGATTATCGAATCCGACGCAAAAATGATAGTTAATTGTAACGTTTAGGGCCTCCTAAAGACGATGGGACACTCAAATTGCGTCGAGATTCAATACATCGTCCTCCAGCCGACTTGTCTCCAAGGGTCTAATGCTGCCTCGGGCACTTTATGGTCGTTCTCCTGTGAGTCTAGATTTTCGTATCCGACGCAAAAATGATAGTTAATTGTAACGTTCAGGGCCTCCTAATGCCGATGGAACACTCAAATTGCGTCGAGATTCAATACATCGGCCTCCAGCCGACTTGTCTCCAAGGGTCTATTGCTGCCTCGGGCACCTTATGGTCGTTCTCCTTTGAGTCTAGATTTTCGAATCCGACGCAAAAATGATAGTTAATTGTAACGTTCAGGGATTTGCACTGATGATGGAACACTCAAATTGCGTCGAGATTCAACACATCGGCCTCCAGCCGACTTGTCTCCAAGGGTCTATTGCTGCCTCGGGCACCTTATGGTCGTTGTCCTGAGAGTCTAAATTTTCGAATACGACGCAAAACTGATAGTTAATTGTAACGTTCAAGGCCATGTAATGACGATGGAACACTCAAATTGCGTCGAGATTCAATTCATCGTCCTCCAGCCGACTGGTCTCCAAGGGTCAAATGCTGCCTCGGGCACCTTATGGTCGTTCTCTTGTAAGTCTAGAATTTCGGATCCGACGCAAGAATGATAGTTAATTGTAACGTTAATGGCCTCCTAAAGCCGATGGAACTCTCAAATTGCGTCGAGATTCACTACATCGGCCTCCAGCGGAATTGTCTCCAAGGGGATATTGCTGTCTCCAGCACCGTATGAACTTCCCCTGTGAGTAGATTTTCGAATCCGACGCATAAATGATAGTTAATTGTAACGTTCAGGGCCTTCTAATGACGATGGGACACTCAAATTGCGTCGCGATTCAATACATCGGCCTCCAGCCGACTTGTCTCCAAGGGTCTATTGCTGCCTCGGGCACCTTATGGTCGTTCTCTTGTAAGTCTAGATTTTCTAACCCGACGCAAAAATGATAGTTAATTGTAACGTTCAGGACCTCCTAATGCCGATGGAACACTCAAATTGCGTCGAGATTCAATACATCGGCCTCCAGCCGACTTGTCTCCAGGGGTCTATTGCTGCATCGGGCACCTTATGGTCGTTGTCCTGTGAGTCTAGATTTTCGAATCCGACGCAAAAATGATAGTTAATTGTAACGTTCAGGGCCTTGTAATGACGATGGAGCACTCAAATTGCGTCGAGATTCAATACATAGGCCTCCCGCCGACTTGTCTCCAAGGGTCTGTTGCTGCCTCGGCCACCTTATGGTCGTTCTCCTGTGAGTTTAGATTATCGAATCCGACGCAAAGATGATAGTTAATTGTAACGTTTAGGGCCTTGTAATGACCATGGGACACTCAAATTGCGTCGAGATTCAATAAATCGTCCTCCAGCCGACTTGTCTCCAAGGGTCTAATGCTGCCTCGGGCACCTTATGGTCGCTCTCCTGTGAGTTTAGATTATCGAATCCGACGCAAAAATTATAGTTATTTGTAACGTTTAGGGCCTCCGAATGACGATGGGAGACTCAAATTGCGTCGAGATTTAATACATCGTCCTCCAGCCGACTTGTCTCCAAGGGGATATTGCTGTCTCGGGCACAATATGATCCTTCTCCTGTGAGTCTAGATTTTCGAATCCGACGCAAAAATGATAGTGAATTGTAACGTTCAGCGCCTCCTAATGACGATAGGAGACTCAAATTGCGTCGGGATTAAATACATCGTCCTCGAGCCGATTTGTCTCCAAGGGGATATTGCTGCCTCGGGCACCAAATGGTTCGTCAGCTGTGAGTCTAGATTTTCGAATCCGACGAAAAACTGATAGTTAATTGTAACATTCAGGGCCTCCTAATGACGATGGAACACTCAAATTGCGTCGCGATCCAATACATCGTCCTCCAGCCGACTTGTCTCCAAGGGTCTAATGCTGCCTCGGGCACTTAATGGTCGTTCTCTTGTAAGTCTAGATTTTCGAATCCGACGCAAAAATGATAGTTAATTGTAACGTTCAGGGCCGCCTAATGACGATGGAACTCTCAAATTGCGTCGAGATTCAATACATCGTCCTCCAGCCGACTTGTCTTCAAGGGTCTATTGCTGCCTCGGGCACCTTATGATCGTTCTCTTGTAAGTCTAGATTTTCGAACCCGACGCAAAAATGATAGTTAATTGTAACGTTCAGCGCCTCCTAATGCCGATGGAACACTCAAATTGCGTCGAGATTCAATACATCGGCCTCCAGCCGACTTGTCTCCAAGGGTCTATTGCTGCCTCGGGCACCTTATGGTCGTTCTCCTGTGAGTCTAGATTTTCGAATCCGACGCAAAAATGATAGTTAATAGTAACGTTCAGGGCCTTGTAATGACGATGGAACACTCAAATTGCGTCGAGATTCAATACATCGGTCTCCAGCCGACATGTCTCCAAGGGTCTATTGCTGCCTCGGGCACCTTATGGTCGTTCTCCTGTGAGTTTAGATTATCGAATCCGACGCAAAAATGATAGTTAATTACAACGTTCAGGGCCTCCTAATGCCGATGGAACACTCAAATTGCGTCGAGATTCAATACATCGGCCTCCAGCCGACTTGTCTCCAAGGGTCTGATGCTCCCTCGGGCCCTTATGGTCGTTATCCTGTGAGTTTAGATTATCGAATCCGACACAAAAATTATAGTTAATTGTAACGTTTAGGGCCTCCTAATGACGATGGAACACTCAAATTGCGTCGAAATTCAATACATCGGCCTCCAGCCGACTTGTCTCCAAGGGTCTGTTGCTGCCTCGGGCACCATGTGATCCTTCTCCTGTGAGTCTAGATTTTCGAAATCGACGCAAAAATGATAGTGAATAGTAACGTTCAGCGCCTCCTGATGACGATAGAACTCTCAAATTGCTTCGAGATTCAATACATCGTCCTCCAGCCGACTTGTCTCCAAGGGTCTAATGCTGCCTCGGGCACCTTATGGTCGTTCTCTTGTAAGTCTAGATTTTAGAATCCGACGCAAAAATGATAGTTAATTGTAACGTTCATGGCCTCCTAATGCCGATGGAACTCTCAAATTGCGTCGAGATTTAATACATCGGCCCCCAGCGGAATTGTCTCCAAGGGGATATTGCTGTCTCGAGCACCGTATGAACTTCTCCTGTGAGTAGATTTTCGAATCCGACGCATAAATGATAGTTAATTGTAACGTTCAGGGCATTCTAATGACGATGGGACACTCAAATTGCGTCGAGATTCAATACATCGGCCTCCAGCCGACTTCTCTCCAACGGTCTATTGCTGCCTCGGGCACCTAATGGTCGTTCTCCTGTGAGTTTAGATTTTCGAATCCGACGAAAAACTGATAGTTAATTGTAACATTCAGGGCCTCCTAATGACGATGGAACACTCATTTTGCGTCGCGATCCAATACATCGTCCTCCAACCGACTTGTCTCCAAGGGTCAGTAGCTGCCTCGGGCACCGTATGGTCGTTCCCCTGTGAGTTTAGATTATCGTATCCGACGCAAAAATGATAGTTAATTGTAACGTTTAGGGCCTCCTAATGACGATGGGACACTCAAATTGCGTCGAGATTCAATACATCGTCCTCCAGCCGACTTGTCTCCAAGGGGATATTGCTGTCTCGGGCACAATATGATCTTTCTCCTGTGAGTCTAGATTTTCAAATCCGACGCGAAACTGATAGTCAATTGTAAGGTTCAGGGCCTTGTAATGACGATGGAACACTCAAATTGCGTCGAGATTCAATACATCGGCCTCCAGCCGACTTGTCTCCAACGGTCTATTGCTGTCTCGGGCACCTTATGGTCGTTCTCCTGTGAGTTTAGATTTTCGAATCCGACGAAAAACTGATAGCTCATCATTTTTGCGTCGGATTCGATAATCTAAACTCACAGGAGAACGGCCATAAGGTGCCCGAGGCAGCAATAGACCCTTGGAGACAAGTCGGCTGGAGGCCGATGTATTGAATCTCGACGAAATTTGAGTGTTCCATCGGCATTAGGAGGCCCTAAACGTTAAAATTAACTATCATTTTTGCGTCGGATTCGAAAATCTAGACTCACAGGAGAACGACCATAAGGTGCCCGAGGCAGCAATAGACCCTTGGAGACAAGTCGGATGGAGGACGATGTATTGGATCGCGACGCAATTTGAGTCTTCTATCGTCATTAGGAGGCGCTGAACGTTACAATTCACTATCATCTTTGCGTCGGATTCGAAAATCTAGACTCACAGGAGAAGGACCACGTGGTGCCCGAGGCAGCGATATCCCCTTGGAGACAAGTCGGCTAGAGGCCGATGTATTGAATCTCGACGCAATTTGAGTGTTCCATCGTCATTAGAAGGCCCTGAACGTTACAATTAACTATCATTTTTGCGTCGGATACGAAAATCTAGACTCACAGGAGAACGACCATAAGGTGCCCGAGGCAGCAATTGACCCTTGGAGACAAGTGGCTGGAGGACGATGTATTGAATCTCGACGCAATTTGAGAGTTCCATCGTCATTAGGCGGCCCTGAACGTTACAATTAACTACCATTTTGGCGTCGGATTCGTAAATCTAGACTTACGAGAGAACGACCATAAAGTGCCCGAGGCAGCATTAGACCCTTGGAGACAAGTCGGCTGGAGGACGATGTATTGGATCGCGACGCAATTTGAGTGTTCCATCGTCATTAGGAGGCCCTGAATGTTACAATTAACTATCAGTTTTTCGTCGGATTCGAAAATCTAGACTCACAGCAGACGAACCATTTGGTGCCCGAGGCAGCAAAATCCCCTTGGAGACAAATAGGCTGGAGGACGATGTATTGAATCCCGACGCAATTTGAGTCTTCTATCGTCATTTGGAGGCGCTGAACGTTACAATTCACTATCATTTTTGCGTCGGATTCGAAAATCTAGACTCACAGGAGAAGGATCATATTGTGCCCGAGACATCAATATCCCCTTGGAGACAAGTCGGCTGGAGGACGATGTATTGACTCTCGACGCAATTTGAGTGTCCCATCGTCATTAGGAGGCCCTAAACGTTACAATTAACTATCATTTTTGCGTCGGATTCGATAATCTAAACTCGCTGGGGAACGACCATACGGTGCCCGAGGCAGCTATTGACCCTTGGAGACAAGTCGGTTGGAGGACGATGTATTGGATCGCGACGCAAAATGAGTGTTCCATCGTCATTAGGAGGCCCTGAATGTTACAATTAACTATCAGTTTTTCGTCGGATTCGAAAATCTAAACTCACAGGAGAACGACCATAAGGTGCCCGAGGCAGCAATAGACCCTTGGAGACAAGTCGGATGGAGGACGATGTATTGGATCGCGACGCAATTTGAGTCTTCTATCGTCATTAGGAGGCGCTGAACGTTACAATTCACTATCATCTTTGCGTCGGATTCGAAAATCTAGACTCACAGGAGAAGGACCACGTGGTGCCCGAGGCAGCGATATCCCCTTGGAGACAAGTCGGCTAGAGGCCGATGTATTGAATCTCGACGCAATTTGAGTGTTCCATCGTCATTAGAAGGCCCTGAACGTTACAATTAACTATCATTTTTGCGTCGGATACGAAAATCTAGACTCACAGGAGAACGACCATAAGGTGCCCGAGGCAGCAATTGACCCTTGGAGACAAGTGGCTGGAGGACGATGTATTGAATCTCGACGCAATTTGAGAGTTCCATCGTCATTAGGCGGCCCTGAACGTTACAATTAACTACCATTTTGGCGTCGGATTCGTAAATCTAGACTTACGAGAGAACGACCATAAAGTGCCCGAGGCAGCATTAGACCCTTGGAGACAAGTCGGCTGGAGGACGATGTATTGGATCGCGACGCAATTTGAGTGTTCCATCGTCATTAGGAGGCCCTGAATGTTACAATTAACTATCAGTTTTTCGTCGGATTCGAAAATCTAGACTCACAGCAGACGAACCATTTGGTGCCCGAGGCAGCAAAATCCCCTTGGAGACAAATAGGCTGGAGGACGATGTATTGAATCCCGACGCAATTTGAGTCTTCTATCGTCATTTGGAGGCGCTGAACGTTACAATTCACTATCATTTTTGCGTCGGATTCGAAAATCTAGACTCACAGGAGAAGGATCATATTATGCCCGAGACATCAATATCCCCTTGGAGACAAGTCGGCTGGAGGACGATGTATTGAATCTCGACGCAATTTGAGTGTCCCATCGTCATTAGGAGGCCCTAAACGTTACAATTAACTATCATTTTTGCGTCGGATTCGATAATCTAAACTCGCTGGGGAACGACCATACGGTGCCCGAGGCAGCTATTGACCCTTGGAGACAAGTCGGTTGGAGGACGATGTATTGGATCGCGACGCAAAATGAGTGTTCCATCGTCATTAGGAGGCCCTGAATGTTACAATTAACTATCAGTTTTTCGTCGGATTCGATAATCTAAACTCACAGGGGAACGACCATACGGTGCCCGAGGCAGCTATTGACCCTTGGAGACAAGTCGGTTGGAGGACGATGTATAGGATCGCGACGCAAAATGAGTGTTCCATCGTCATTAGGAGGCCCTGAATGTAACAATTAACTATCAGTTTTTCGTCGGATTCGAAAATGTAAACTCACAGGAGAAGACCATTAGGTGCCCGAGGCAGCAATAGACCGTTGGAGACAAGTCGGCTGGAGGCCGATGTATTGAATCTCGACGCAATTTGAGTGTCCCATCGTCATTAGAAGGCCCTGAACCTTACAATTAACTATCAGTTTCGCGTCGGATTCGAAAATCTACTCACATGAGAAGTTCATACAGTGCTCGAGACAGCAATATACCCCTTGGAGACAAATCGGCTGGAGGACGATGTATTGAATCTCGACGCAATTTGAGTCTTCTATCGTCATTAGGAGGCGCTGAACGTTACAATTCACTATCATTTTTGCGTCGGATTCGAAAATCTAGACTCACAGGAGAAAGATCATCTTGTGCCCGAGACAGCAATATCCCCTTGGAGACAAGTCGGCTGGAGGACGATGTATTGAATCTCGACGCAATTTGAGTGTCCCATCGTCATTAGGAAGCCCTAAACGTTACAATTAACTATCATTTTTGCGTCGGATTCGATAATCTAAACTCACAGGGGAACGACCATACGGTGCCCGAGGCAGCTATTGACCCTTGGAGACAAGTCGGTTGGAGGACGATGTATAGGATCGCGACGCAAAATGAGTGTTCCATCGTCATTAGGAGGCCCTGAATGTAACAATTAACTATCAGTTTTTCGTCGGATTCGAAAATGTAAACTCACAGGAGAAGACCATTAGGTGCCCGAGGCAGCAATAGACCGTTGGAGACAAGTCGGCTGGAGGCCGATGTATTGAATCTCGACGCAATTTGAGTGTCCCATCGTCATTAGAAGGCCCTGAACGTTACAATTAACTATCATTTATGCGTCGGATTCGAAAATCTACTCACAGGAGAAGTTCATACGGTGCTCGAGACAGCAATATCCCTTTGGAGACAATTCCGCTGGATGCCGATGTATTGAATCTCGACGCAATTTGAGAGTTCCATCGGCATTAGGAGGCCATGAACGTTACAATTAACTATCATTTTTGCTTCGGATTCTAAAATCTAGATTTACAAGGGAACGACCATAAGGTGCCCGAGGCAGCATTAGACCCTTGGAGACAAGTCGGCTGGAGGACGATGTATTGAATCTCGACGCAATTTGAGAGTTCTATCGTCATCAGGAGGCGCTGAACGTTACTATTCACTATCATTTTTGCGTCGGATTCGAAAATCTAGACTTACAGAAGAAGGATCATATGGTGCCCGAGGCAGCAACAGACCCTTGGAGACAAGTCGGCTGGAGGCCGATGTATTGAATATCGACGCAATTTGAGTGTTCCATCGGCATTAGGAGGCCCTGAACGTTAAAATTAACTACCATTTTTGCGTCGGATTCGATAATCTAAACTCACAGGAGAACAACCATAAGGTGCCCGATGCAGCATTAGACCCTTGGAGACAAGTCGGCTGGAGGACGATGTATTGAATCTCGACGCAATTTGAGTGTCCCACCGTCATTACAAGGCCCTAAACGTTACAATTAACTATCATTTTTGCGTCGGATTCGATAATCTAAACTCACAGGAGAACGACCATTAGGTGCCCGAGGCAGCAATAGACCGTTGGAGACAAGTCGGCTGGAGGCCGATGTATTGAATCTCGACGCAATTTGAGTGTCCCATCGTCATTAGAATTTATTAACATCATTTACAATTAACTATCATTTATGCGTCGGATTCGAAAATCTACTCACAGGAGAAGTTCATACAGTGCTCGAGACAGCAATATACCCCTTGGAGACAAATCGGCTGGAGGACGATGTATTGAATCTCGACGCAATTTGAGTCTTCTATCGTCATTAGGAGGCGCTGAACGTTACAATTCACTATCATTTTTGCGTCGGATTCGAAAATCTAGACTCACAGGAGAAAGATCATATTGTGCCCGAGACAGCAATATCCCCTTGGAGACAAGTCGGCTGGAGAACGATGTATTGATTCTCGACGCAATTTGAGTGTCCCATCGTCATTAGAAGGCCCTGAACGTTACAATTAACTATCATTTATGCGTCGGATTCGAAAATCTACTCACAGGAGAAGTTCATACGGTGCTCGAGACAGCACTATCCCTTTGGAGACAATTCCGCTGGAAGCCGATGTATTGAATCTCGACGCAATTTGAGTGTTCCATCGTCATTACAAGGCCCTGAACGTTACAATTAACTATCATTTTTGCGTCGGATTCGAAAATCTAGACTCACAGGAGAACGACCATAAGGTGCCCGAGGCTGCATAAGACCCTTGGAGACAAGTCGGCTGGAGGACGATGTATTGGATCGCCACGCAATTTGAGTCTTCTATCGTCATTAGGAGGCGCTGAACGTTACAATTCACTATCATTTTTGCGTCGGATTCGAAAATCTAGACTCACAGGAGAAGGACCATGTGGTGCCCGAATCAGCGATATCCCCTTGGAGACAAGTCGGCTGGAGGACGATGTATTGAATCTCGACGCTATTAAGAGTTCCATCGTCATTAGGCGGCCCTGAACGTTACAATTAACTATCATTTTGGCGTCGGATTCGTAAATCTAGACTTACAAGCGAACGACCAGCAAGTGCCCGAGGAAGCATTAGAGGAGACAAGTCGGCTGGAGGACGATGTATTGGATCGCGACGCAATTTGAGTGTTCCATCGTCATTAGGAGGCGCTGAATGTTACAATTAACTATCAGTTTTTCGTCGGATTCGAAAATCTAGACTCACAGCAGACGAACCATTTGGTGCCCGAGGCAGCAATATCCCCTTGGAGACAAATCGGCTGGAGGACGATGTATTGAATCTCGACGCAATTTGAGTGTCCCATCGTCATTAGGAGGCCCTAAACGTTACAATTAACTATCATTTTTGCGTCGGATTCGATAATCTAAACTCACAGGGGAACGACCATACGGTGCCCGAGGCAGCTATTGACCCTTGGTGACAAGTCGGTTGGAGGACGATGTATTGGATCGCGACGCAAAATGAGTGTTCCATCGTCATTACAAGGCCCTGAACCTTACAATTAACTATCAGTTTCGCGTCGGATTCGAAAATCTACTCACAGGAGAAGTTCATACGGTGCTCGAGACAGCAATATACCCCTTGGAGACAAATCGGCTGGAAGACGATGTATTGAATCTCGACGCAATTTGAGTGTTCCATCGGCATTAGGAGGCCCTGAACGTTACAATTAACTATCATTTTTGCGTCGGGTTCGAAAATCTAGACTCACAGGAGAACGACCATAAGGTGCCCGAGGCAGCAATAGACCCTTGGAGACAAGTCGGCTGGAGGACGATGTATTGAATCTCGACGCAATTTGAGAGTTCCATCGTCATTAGGCGGCCCTGAACGTTACAATTAACTATCATTTTTGCGTTGGATTCGAAAATCTAGACTTACAAGAGAACGACCATAAAGTGCCCGAGGCAGCATTAGATCCTTGGAGACAAGTCGGCTGGAGGACGATGTATTGGATCGCGACGCAATTTGAGTGTTCCATCGTCATTAGGAGGCCCTGATTGTTACAATTAACTATCATTTTTGCGTCGGATTCGAAAATCTAGACTCAGAGGAGAACGACCATAAGGTGCCCGAGGCAGCAATAGACCCTTGGAGACAAGTCGGCTGGAGGCCGATGTAATGAATCTCGACGCAATTTGAGTGTTCCATCGGCATTAGGAGGCCCTGAACGTTAAAATTAACGATCATTTTTGCGTCGGATTCGATAATCTAAACTCACAGGAGAACGACCATACGGTGCCCGAGGCAGCAACAGACCCTTGGAGCCAAGTCGGCTGGAGGACGATGTATTGAATCTCGACGCAATTTGAGTGTTCCATCGTCATTACAAGGCCCTGAACGTTACAATTAACTATCATTTTTGCGTCGGATTCGAAAATCTAGACTCACAGGAGAACGACCATAAGGTGCCCGAGGCAGCAATAGATCCTTGGAGACAAGTCGGCTGGAGGACGATGTATTGGATCGCGACGCAATTTGAGTCTTCTATCGTCATTAGGAGGCGCTGAACGTTACAATTCACTATCATTTTTGCGTCGGATTCGAAAATCTTGACTCACAGGAGAAGGACCATGTGGTGCCCGAGGCAGCGATATCCCCTTGGAGACAAGTCTGCTGGAGGCCGATGTATTGAATCTCGACGCAATTTGAGTGTTCCATCGTCATTAGAAGGCCCTGAACGTTACAATTGACTATCATTTTTGCGTCGGATACGAAAATCTAGACTGACAGGAGAACGACCATAAGGTGCCCGAGGCAGCAATAGACCCTTGGAGACAAGTCGGCTGGAGGACGATGTATTGAATCTCGACGCAATTTGAGAGTTCCATCGTCATTAGGCGGCCCTGAATGTTACAATTAACTATCATTTTGGCGTCGGATTCGTAAATCTAGACTTACAAGAGAACGACCATAAAGTGCCCGAGGCAGCATTAGACCCTTGGAGACAAGTCGGCTGGAGGACGATGTATTGGATCGCGACTCAATTTGAGTGTTCCATCGTCATTAGGAGGCCCTGAATGTTACAATTAACTATCAGTTTTTCGTCGGATTCGAAAATCTAGACTCACAGGAGAAGGATCATATTGTGCCCGAGACAGCAATATCCCCTTAGAGACAAATCGGCTGGAGGACGATGTATTGAATCCCGACGCAATTTGAGTCTTCTATCGTCATTAGGAGGCGCTGAACGTTACAATTCACTATCATTTTTGCGTCGGAATCGAAAATCTAGACTCACAGGAGAAGGATCATATTGTGCCCGAGACAGCAATATCCCCTTGGAGACAAGTCGGCTGGAGGACGATGTATTGAATCTCGACGCAATTTGAGTGTTCCATCGTCATTAGGAGGCCCTAAACGTTACAATTAACTATCATTTTCGCGTCGGATTCGATAATCTAAACTCACAGGGGAACGACCATACGGTGCCCGAGGCAGCAATAGACCGTTGGAGACAAGTCGGCTGGAGGCCGATGTATTGAATCTAACGCAATTTGAGTGTTCCATCGTCATTACAAGGCCCTGAACCTTACAATTATCTATCAGTTTCGCGTCGGATTCGAAAATCTACTCACAGGAGAAGTTCATACGGTGCTCGAGACAGCAATATACCCCTTGGAGACAAATCGGCTGGAGGCCGATGTATTGAATCTCGACGCCATTTGAGTGTTCCATCGGCATTAGGAGGCCCTGAACGTTACAATTAACTATCATTTTTGCGTCGGGTTCGAAAATCTAGACTTACAAGAGAACGTCCATAAGGTGCCCGAGGCAGCAATAGACCCTTGGAGACAAGTCGGCTGCAGGACGATGTATTGAATCTCGACGCAATTTGAGTCTTCTACCGTCATTAGGAGGCAATGAACGTTACAATTCACTATCATTTTTGCGTCGGATTCGAAAATCTAGACTCACAAGAGAAAGATCATATTGTGCCCGAGACAGCAATATCCCCTTGGAGACAAGTCGGCTGGAGGCCGATGTATTGAATCTCGACGCAATTTGAGTGTTCCATCGGCATTAGGAAGCCCTGAACGTTAAAATTAACTATCATTTTAGCGTCGGATTCGAAAATCTACTCACAGGAGAAGTTCATACGGTGCTCGAGACAGCAATATCCCCTTGGAGACAATTCCGCTGGAGGCCGATGTATTGAATCTCGACGCAATTTGAGAGTTCCATCGGTATTAGGAGGCCATGAACGTTACAATTAACTATCATTTTTGCGTCGGATTCTAAAATCTAGACTTACAAGAGAAAGACCATAAGGTGATCGAGGCAGCATTAGACCCTTGGAGACAAGTCGGCTGGAGGACGATGTATTGAATCTCGATGCAATTTGAGAGTTCTATCGTCATCAGGAGGCGCTGAACGTTACTATTCACTATCATTTTTGCGTCGGATTCGAAAATCTAGACTTACAGGAGAAGGATCATATGGTGCCCGAGGCAGCAACAGACCCTTGGAGACAAGTCGGCTGGAGGCCGATGTATTGAATCTTGACGCAATTTGAGTGTTCCATCGGCATTAGGAGGTCCGAAACGTTACAATTAACTATAATTTTTGCGTCGGATTCGATAATCTAAACTCACAGGAGAACGACCATAAGGTGCCCGAGGCAGCATTAGACCCTTGGAGACAAGTCGGCTGGAGGACGATGTATTGAATCTCGACGCAATTTGAGTGTCCCATCGTCATTACAAGGACCGAAACGTTACAATTAACTATCATTTTTGCGTCGGATTCGATAATCTAAACTCACAGGAGAACGACCATAAGGTGCCCGAGGCAGCAATAGACCCTTGGAGACAAGTCGGCTGGAGGCCGATGTATTGAATCTCGACGCAATTTGAGTGTCCCATCGTCATTTGGAGGCCCTGAATGTTACAAATAACTATCATTTTTGCGACGGATTCGAAAATCTAGACTCACAGGAGAACGACCATAAGGTGCCCGAGGCAGCAATAGACCCTTGGAGACAAGTCGGCTGGAGGCCGATGTATCGAATCTCGACGCAATTTGAGTGTTCCATCGGCATTAGGAGGCCCTGAACGTTAAAATTAACGATCATTTTTGCGTCGGATTCGATAATCTAAACTCACAGGAGAACGACCATACGGTGCCCGAGGCAGCAACAGACCCTTGGAGACAAGTCGGCTGGAGGACGATGTATTGAATCTCGACGCAATTTGAGTGTTCCATCGTCATTACAAGGCCCTGAACGTTCCAATTAACTATCATTTTTGCGTCGGATTCGAAAATCTAGACTCACAGGACAACGACCATAAGGTGCCCGAGGCAGCAATAGACCCTTGGAGACAAGTCGGCTGGAGGACGATGTATTGGATCGCGACGCAATTTGAGTCTTCTATCGTCATTAGGAGGCGCTGAACGTTACAATTCACTATAATTTTTGCGTCGGATTCGAAAATCTAGACTCAAAGGAGAAGGACCATGTGGTGCCCGAGGCAGCGATATCCCCTTGGAGACAAGTAGGCTGGAGGCCGATGTATTGAGTATCGACGCAATTTGAGTGTTCCATCGTCATTAGAAGGCCCTGAACGTTACAATTAACTATCATTTTTGCGTCGGATTCGAAAATCTAGACTCACAGGACAACGACCATAAGGTGCCCGAGGCAGCAATAGACCCTTGGAGACAAGTCGACTGGAGGCCGATGTATTGAATCTCGACGCAATTTGAGTGTTCCATCGGCATTAGGAGGCCCTGAACGTTATAATTAACTATCTTTTTTGCGTCGGATTCGATAATCTAAACTCACAGGAGAACGACCATAAGGTGCCCGAGGCAGCAATAGACCCTTGGAGACAAGTCGGCTGGAGGCCGATGTATTGAATCTCGACGCAATTTGAGTGTTCCATCGTCATTACAAGGCCCTGAACGTTACAATTAACTATCATTTTTGCGTCGGATTCGAAAATCTAGACTCACAGGAGAACGACCATAAGGTGCCCGAGGCAGCAATAGACCCTTGGAGACAAGTCGGCTGGAGGCCGATGTATTGAATCTCGACGCAATTTGAGTGTTCCATCGGCATTAGGAGGCCCTGAACGTTACAATTAACTATCATTTTTGCGTCGGGTTCGAAAATCTAGACTCACAGGAGAACGACCATAAGGTGCCTGAGGCAGCAATAGACCCTTGGAGACAAGTCGGCTGGAGGACGATGTATTGGATCGCGACGCAATTTGAGTCTTCTATCGTCATTAGGAGGCGCTGAACGTTACAATTCACTATCATTTTTGCGTCGGATTCGAAAATCTAGACTCACAGGAGAAGGACCAGGTGGTGCCCGAGGCAGCGATATCCCCTTGGAGACAAGTCGGCTGGTGGCCGATGTATTGAATCTCGACGCAATTTGAGTGTTCCATCGTCATTAGAAGGCCCTGAACGTTACAATTAACTATCATTTTTGCGTCGGATACGAAAATGTAGACTCACAGGAGAACGACCATAAGGTGCCCGAGGCAGCAATAGACCCTTGGAGACAAGTCGGCTGGAGGCCGATGTATTGAATCTCGACGCAATTCAAGTGTTCCATCGGCATTAGAAGGCCCTGAACGTTACAATTAAGTATCATTTTTGCGTCGGGTTCGAAAATCTAGACTCACAGGAGAACGACCATCAGGTGCCCGAGGCAGCAATAGACCCTTGGAGACAAGTCGGCTGGAGGACGATGTATTGAATCTCGACGCAATTTGAGAGTTCCATCGTCATTAGGCGGCCCTGAACGTTACAATTAACTATCATTTTTGCGTCGGATTCGAAAATCTAGACTTACAAGAGAACGACCATAAAGTGCCCGAGGCAGCATTAGATCCTTGGAGACAAGTCGGCTGGAGGACGATGTATTGGATCGCGACGCAATTTGAGTCTTCTATCGTCATTAGGAGGCGCTGAACGTTACAGTTCACTATCATTTTTGCGTCGGATTCGAAAATCTAGACTCACAGGAGAAGGACAATGTGGTGCCCGAGGCAGCGATAACCCCTTGGAGACAAGTAGGCTGGAGGCCGATGTATTGAATCTCGACGCAATTTGAGTGTTCCATCGTCATTAGAAGGCCCTGAACGTTACAATTAACTATCATTTTTGCGTCGGATAGGAAAATCTAGACTCACAGGAGAACGACCATAAGTAGCCCGAGGCAGCAATAGACCCTTGGAGACAAGTCGGCTGGAGGCCGATGTATTGAATCTCGACGCAATTTGAGTGTTCCATCGTCATTACAAGGCCCTGAACGTTACAATTAACTATCATTTTTGCGTCGGATTCGAAAATCTAGACTCACAGGAGAACGGCAATAAGGTGCCCGAGGCAGCAATAGACCCTTGGTGACAAGTCGGCTGGAGGCCGATGTTCCATCGTCATTAGAGGGCCCTGAACGTTACAATTAACTATCATTTTTGCGTCGGAAACGAAAATCTAGACTCACAGGAGAACGACCATAAGGTGCCCGAGGCAGCAATAGACCCTTGGAGACAAGTCGGCTGGAGGACGATGTATTGAAACTTGACGCAATTTGAGAGTTCCATCGTCATTAGGCGGCCTTGAACGTTACAATTAACTATCATTTTGGCGTCGGATTCGTAAATCTAGACTTACAAGAGAACGACCATAAAGTGCCCGAGGCAGCATTAGACCCTTGGAGACAAGTCGGCTGGAGGACGATGTATTGGATCGCGACGCAATTTGAGTGTTCCATCGTCATTAGGAGGCCCTGAATGTTACAATTAACTATCAGTTTTTCGTCGGATTCGAAAATCTAGACTCACATCAGACGAACCATTTGGTGCCCGAGGCAGCAATATCCCCTTGGAGACAAATCGGCTGGAGGACGATGTATTGAATGCCGACGCATTTTGAGTCTTCTATCTTCATTAGGAGGCGCTGAACGTTACAATTCACTATCATTTTTGCGTCGGATTCGAAAATCTAGACTCACAGGAGAACGACCATAAGGTGCCCGAGGCAGCAATAGAACCTAGGAGACAAGTCGGCTGGAGGCCGATGTATTGAATCTCGACGCAATTTGAGTATTCCATCGGCATTAGGAGGCCCTGAACGATACAATTAACTATCATTTTTGCGTCGGGTTCGAAAATCTAGACTCACAGGATAACGACCATATGGTGCCCGAGGCAGCAATAGACCCTTGGAGACAAGTCGGCTGGAGGACGATGTATTGAATCTCGACGCAATTTGAGAGTTCCATCGTCATTAGGCGGCCCTGAACGTTACAATTAACTATCATTTTTGCGTCGGATTCGAAAATCTAGACTTAAAAGAGAACGACCATAAAGTGCCAGAGGCAGCATTAGATCCTTGGAGACAAGTCGGCTGGAGGACGATGTATTGAATCTCGACGCATTTTGGGTGTTCCATCGTCATTACAAGGCCCTGAACGTTACAATTAACTATCATTTTTGCGTCGGATTCGAAAATCTAGACTCACAGGAGAACGACCATAAGGTGCCCGAGGCAGCAAAAGACCCTTGGAGACAAGTCGGCTGGAGGCCGATGTATTGAATCTCGACGCAATTTGAGTGTTCCATCGGCATTGGGAGGCCCGGAACGATACAATTAACTATCATTTTTGCGTCGGGTTCGAAAATCTAGACTCACAGGAGAACGACCATAAGGTGCCCGAGGCAGCAATAGACCCTTGGAGACAAGTCGGCTGGAGGACGATGTATTGAATCTCGACGCAATTTGAGAGTTACATCGTCATTAGGCGGCCCTGAAAGTTACAATTAACTATCATTTTTGCGTCGGATTCGAAAATCTAGACTTAAAAGAGAACGACCATAAAGTGCCCGAGGCAGCATTAGATCCTTGGAGACAAGTCGGCTGGAGGACGATGAATTGAATCTCGACGCAATTTGAGTGTTCCATCGTCATTACAAGGCCCTGAACGTTACAATTAACTATCATTTTTGCGTCGGATTCGAAAATCTAGGCTCACAGGAGAACGACCATAAGGTGCCCGTCGCAGCAATAGACCCTTGAAGACAAGTCGGCTGGAGGACGATGTGATGGATCGCGACGCAATTTGAGTCTTCTTTCGTCATTAGGAGGCGCTGAACGTTACAATTCACTATCATTTTTGCGTCGGATTCGAAAATCTAGACTCACAGGAGAAGGACCATGTGGTGCCCGAGGCAGCGATATCCCCTTGGAGACAAGTCGGCTGGAGGCCGATGTATTGAATCTCGACGCAATTTGAGTGTTCCATCGTCATTAGAAGGCCCTGAACGTTACAATTAACTATCATTTTTGCGTCGGATACGAAAATCTAGACTCACAGGAGAACGACCATAAGGTGCCCGAGGCAGCAATAGACCCTTGGAGACAAGTCGGCTGGAGGACGATGTATTGAATCTCGACGCAATTTGAGAGTTCCATCTTCATTAGGCGGCCCTGAACGTTACAATTAACTATCATTTTTGCGTCGGATTCGAAAACTAGACTTAAAAGAGAACGACCATAAAGTGCCCGAGGCAGCATTAGATCCTTGGAGACAAGTCGGCTGGAGGACGATGTATTGAATCTCGACGCAATTTGAGTGTTCCATCGTCATTACAAGGCCCTGAACCTTACAATTAACTATCAGTTTCGCGTCGGATTCGAAAATCTACTCACAGGAGAAGTTCATACGGTGCTCGAGACAGCAATATACCCCTTGGAGACAAATCGGCTGGAGGACGATGAATTGAATGTCGACGCAATTTGAGTCTTCTATCGTCATTAGGAGGCGCTGAACGTTACAATACACTATCATTTTTGCGTCGGATTCGAAAATCTAGACCCACAGGAGAAAGATCATATTGTGCCCGAGACAGCAATATCCCCTTGGAGACAAGTCGGCTGGAGGACGATGTATTGAATCTCGACGCAATTTGAGTGTTCCATCGTCATTAGAAGGCCCTGAACGTTACAATTAACTATCATTTTTGCGTCGGATACGAAAATCTAGACTCACAGGAGAACGACCATATGGTGCCCGAGGCAGCAGTAGACCCTTGGAGACAAGTCGGCTGGAGGACGATGTATTGAATCTCGACGCAATTTGAGAGTTCCATCGTCATTAGGCGGCCCTGAACGTTACAATTAACTATCATTTTTGCGTCGGGTTCGGTAATCTAAACGCACAGGGGAACGACCATACGGTGCCCGAGGCAGCTATTGACCCTTGGAGACAAGTCGGTTGGAGGACGATGTATTGGATCGCGACGTAAAATGAGTGTTCCATCGTCATTAGGAGGCCCTGAACCTTACAATTAATTATCAGTTTCGCGTCGGATTCGAAAATCTACTCACAGGAGAAGTTCATACGGTGCTCGAGACAGCAATATACCCCTTGGAGACAAATCGGCTGGAGGACGATGTATTGATTCTCGACGCAATTTGAGTCTTCTATCGTCATTAGGAGGCGCTGAACGTTACAATTCATATCATTTTTGCGTCGGATTCGAAAATCTAGACTCACAGGAGAACGACCATAAGGTGCCCGAGGCAGCATTAGACCCTTGGAGACAAGTCGGCTGGAGGACGATGTATTGGATCGCGACGCAATTTGAGTGTTCCATCGTCATTAGGAGGCCCTGAATGTTACAATTAACTATCAGTTTTTCGTTGGATTCGAAAATCTAGACTCACAGGAGAAGGATCATATTGTGCCCGAGACAGCAATATCCCCTTACAGACAAGTCGGCTGGAGGACGATGTATTGAATCTCGACGCAATTTGATTGTTCCATCGTCATTAGAAGGCCCTGAACGTTACAATTAACTATCAGTTTTTCGTCGGATTCGAAAATCTAGACTCACAGCAGACGAACCATTTGGTGCCCGAGGCAGCAATATCCCCTTGGAGACCAATCGGCTGGAGGACGATGTATTGAATCTCGGCGCAATTTGAGTGTTCCATCGTCATTACAAGGCCCTGAACCTTACAATTAACTATCAGTTTCGCGTCGGATTCGAAAATCTACTCACAGGAGAAGTTCATACGGTGCTCGAGACAGCAATATACCCCTTGGAGACAAATCGGCTGGAGGACGATGTATTGATTCTCGACGCAATTTGAGTCTTCTATCGTCATTAGGAGGCGCTGAACGTTACAATTCATATCATTTTTGCGTCGGATTCGAAAATCTAGACTCACAGGAGAAGGACCATGTGGTGCCCGAGGCAGCGATATCCCCTTAGAGACAAGTCGGCTGGAGGCCGATGTATTGAATCCCGACGCAATTTGAGACTTCTATCGTCATTAGGAGGCGCTGAACGTTACAATTCACTATCATTTTTGCGTCGGATTCGAAAATCTATACTCACAGGAGAACGACCATAAGGTGCCCGAGGCAGCGATATCCCCTTGGAGACAAGTCGGCTGGAGGCCGATGTATTGAATCTCGACGCAATTTGAGTGTTCCATCGTCATTACAAGGCCCTGAACCTTACAATTAACTATCAGTTTCGCGTCGGATTCGAAAATCTACTCACAGGAGAAGTTCATACGGTGCTCGAGACAGCAATATACCCCTTGGAGACAAATCGGCTGGAGGACGATGTATTGATTCTCGACGCAATTTGAGTCTTCTATCGTCATTAGGAGGCGCTGAACGTTACAATTCATATCATTTTTGCGTCGGATTCGAAAATCTATACTCACAGGAGAACGACCATAAGGTGCCCGAGGCAGCTATAGACCCTTGGAGACAAGTGGGCTGGAAGCCGATGTATTGAATCTCGACGCAATTTGATTGTTCCATCGGCATTAGAAGGCCCTGAACGTTACTATTAACTATCATTTTTTCGTCGGATTCGAAAATCTAGATTCACAGCAGAAGAACCATTTGGTGCCCGAGGCAACAATATCCCCTTGGAGACAAATCGGCTGGAGGACGATGTATTGAATCCCGACGCAAATTGAGACTTCTATCGTCATTTGGAGGCGCTGAACGTTACAATTCACTATCATTTTTGCGTCGGATTCGATAATCTAGACTCACAGGAGAAGGACCATGTGGTGCCCGAGGCAGCGATATCCCCTTGGAGACAAGTCAGCTGGAGGCCGATGTATTGAATCTCGACGCAATTTGAGTGTTCCATCGTCATTACAAGGCCCTGAACCTTACAATTAACTATCAGTTTCGCGTCGGATTCGAAAATCTACTCACAGGAGAAGTTCATACGGTGCTCGAGACAGCAATATACCCCTTGGAGACAAATCGGCTGGAGGACGATGAATTGAATCTCGACGCAATTTGAGTCTTCTATCGTCATTAGGAGGCTCTGAACGTTACAATTCACTATCATTTTTGCGTCGGATTCGAAAATCTAGACTCACAGGAGAAAGATCATATTGTGCCCGTGACAGCAATATCCCCTTGGAGACAAGTCGGCTGGAGGACGATGTATTGAATCTCGACGCAATTTGAGTGTTCCATCGTCATTAGAAGGCCCTGAACGTTACAATTAACTATCATTTTTGCGTCGGATACGAAAATCTAGACTCACAGGAGAACGACCATATGGTGCCCGAGGCAGCAGTAGACCCTTGGAGACAAGTCGGCTGGAGGACGATGTATTGAATCTCGACTCAATTTGAGAGTTCCATCGTCATTAGGCGGCCCTGAACGTTACAATTAACTATCATTTTGGCGCCGGATTCGTAAATCTAGACTTACAAGAGAACGACCATAAAGTGCCCGAGGCAGCATTAGACCCTTGGAGACAAGTCGGCTGGAGGACGATGTATTGGATCGCGACGCAATTTGAGTGTTCCATCGTCATTAGGAGGCCCTGAATGTTACAATTAACTATCAGTTTTTCGTCGGATTCGAAAATCTAGACTCACAGGAGAAGGATCATATTGTGCCCGAGACAGCAATATCCCCTTACAGACAAGTCGGCTGGAGGACGATGTATTGAATCTCGACGCAATTTGATTGTTCCATCGTCATTAGAAGGCCCTGAACGTTACAATTAACTATCAGTTTTTCGTCGGATTCGAAAATCTAGACTCACAGCAGACGAACCATTTGGTGCCCGAGGCAGCAATATCCCCTTGGAGACCAATCGGCTGGAGGACGATGTATTGAATCCCGACGCAATTTGAGTCTTCTATCGTCATTAGGAGGCGCTGAACGTTACAATTCACTATCATTTTTGCGTCGGATTCGAAAATCTAGACTCACAGGAGAAGGATCATATTGTGCCCGAGACAGCAATATCCCCTTGGAGACAAGTCGGCTGGAGGACGATGTATTGAATCTCGACGCAATTTGAGTGCTCCATCGTCATTAGAAGGCCCTGAACGTTTCAATTAACTATCATTTTTGCGTCGGATTCGAAAATCTAGACTCACAGGAGAACGACCATAAGGTGCCCGAGGCAGCAATAGACCCTTGGAGACAAGTCGGCTGGAGGACGATGTATTGGATCGCGACGCAATTTGAGTCTTCTATCGTCATTAGGAGGCGCTGAACGTTACAATTCACTATCATTTCTGCGTCGGATTCGAAAATCTAGACTCACAGCAGACGAACCATTTGGTGCTCGAGGCAGCAATATCCCCTTGGAGACAAATCGGCTGGAAGAAGATGTATTGAATCCCGACGCAATATGAGTCTTCTGTCGTCATTAGGAGGCGCTGAACGTTACAATTCACTATCATTTTTGCGTCGGATTCGAAAATCTAGACTCACAGGAGAACGACCATAAGGTTCCCCGAGGCAGCAATTGACCCTTGGAGACAAGTCTACTGGAGGCCGATGTATTGAATCTCGACGCAATTTGAGTGTTCCATTGGCATTTGGAGGCCCTGAACGTTACAATTAACATTCATTTATGGATTCGATAATCTAAACTCACAGGAGAACGACCATAAGGTGCCCGAGGCAGCAATAGACCCTTGGAAACAAGTCGGCTGGAGGCCGATGTATTGAATCTCGACGCAATTTGAGTGTTCCATCGTCATTAGAAGGCCCTGAACGTTACAATTAACTATCATTTTTGCGTCGGATTCGAAAATCTAGACTTAAAAGAGAACGACCATAAAGTGCCCGAGGCAGCATTAGATCCTTGGAGACAAGTCGGCTGGAGGACGATGTATTGAATCTCGACGCAATTTGAGTGTTCCATCGTCATTACAAGGCCCTGAACCTTACAATTAACTATCAGTTTCGCGTCGGATTCGAAAATCTACTCACAGGAGAAGTTCATACGGTGCTCGAGACAGCAATATACCCCTTGGAGACAAATCGGCTGGAGGACGATGAATTGAATCTCGACGCAATTTGAGTCTTCTATCGTCATTAGGAGGCGCTGAACGTTACAATTCACTATCATTTTTGCGTCGGATTCGAAAATCCAGACTCACAGGAGAAAGATCATATTGTGCCCGAGACAACAATATCCCCTTGGAGACAAGTCGGCTGGAGGACGATGTATTGAATCTCGACGCAATTTGAGTGTTCCATCGTCATTAGGCGGCCCTGAACGTTACAATTAACTATCATTTTTGCGTCGGGTTCGGTAATCTAAACTCACAGGGGAACGACCATACGGTGCCCGAGGCAGCTATTGACCCTTGGAGACAAGTCGGTTGGAGGACGATGTATTGGATCGCGACGCAAAATGAGTGTTCCATCGTCATTAGGAGGCCCTGAACCTTACAATTAATTATCAGTTTCGCGTCGGATTCGAAAATCTAGACTCACAGGAGAAGGATCATAATGTGCCCGAGACAGCAATATCCCCTTACAGACAAGTCGGCTGGAGGACGATGTATTGAATCTCGACGCAATTTGATTGTTCCATCGTCATTAGAAGGCCCTGAACGTTACAATTAACTATCAGTTTTTCGTCGGATTCGAAAATCTAGACTCACACCAGACGAACCATTTGGTGCCCGAGGCAGCAATATCCCCTTGGAGACCAATCGGCTGGAGGACGATGTATTGAATCCCGACGCAATTTGAGTCTTCTATCGTCATTAGGAGGCGCTGAACGTTACAATTCACTATCATTTTTGCGACGGATTCGAAAATCTCGACTCACAGGAGAAGGATCATATTGTGCCCGAGACAGCAATATCCCCTTGGAGACAACTCGGCGGGACGACGATGTATTGAATCTCGACGCAATTTGAGTGTTCCATCGGCATTAGGAGGCCCTGAACGTTAAAATTAACTATCATTTTTGCGTCGGATTCGAAAATCTAGACTCACAGGAGAAGGACCATGTGGTGCCCGAGGCAGCGATATCCCCTTGGAGACAAGTCGGCTGGAGGCCGATGTATTGAATCCCGACGCAATTTGAGACTTCTATCGTCATTAGGAGGCGCTGAACGTTACAATTCACTATCATTTTTGCGTCGGATTCGAAAATCTAGACTCACGGGAGAAGGATCATATTGTGCCCGAGACAGCAATATCCCCTTGGAGACAAGTCGGCTGGAGGACGATGTATTGAATCTCGACGCAATTTGAGTGCTCCATCGTCATTAGAAGGCCCTGAACGTTTCAATTAACTATCATTTTTGCGTCGGATTCGAAAATCTAGACTCACAGGAGAACGACCATAAGGTGCCCGAGGCAGCAATAGACCCTTGGAGACAAGTCGGCTGGAGGACGATGTATTGGATCGCGACGCAATTTGAGTCTTCTATCGTCATTAGGAGGCGCTGAACGTTACAATTCACTATCATTTCTGCGTCGGATTCGAAAATCTAGACTCACAGGAGAAGGACCATGTGGTGCCCGAGGCAGCGATATCCCCTTGGAGACAAGTCAGCTGGAGGCCGATGTATTGAATCTCGACGCAATTTGAGTGTTCCATCGTCATTAGAAGGCCCTGAACGTTACAATTAACTATCATTTTTGCGTCGGATACGAAAATCTAGACACACAGGAGAACGACCATAAGGTGCCCGAGGCAGCAATAGACCCTTGGAGACAAGTCGGCTGGAGGACGATGTATTGAATCTCGACGCAATTTGAGAGTTCCATCGTCATTAGGGGGCCCTGAACGTTACAATTAACTATCATTTTGGCGTCGGATTCGTAAATCTAGACTTACAAGAGAACGACCATAAAGTGCCCGAGGCAGCATTAGACCCTTGGAGACAAGTCGGCTGGAGGACGATGTATTGGTTCGCGACGCAATTTGAGTGTTCCATCGTCATTAGGAGGCCCTGAATGTTACAATTAACTATCAGTTTTTCGTCGGATTCGAAAATCTAGACTCACAGCAGACGAACCATTTGGTGCTCGAGGCAGCAATATCCCCTTGGAGACAAATCGGCTGGAAGAAGATGTATTGAATCCCGACGCAATATGAGTCTTCTGTCGTCATTAGGAGGCGCTGAACGTTACAATTCACTATCATTTTTGCGGCGGATTCGAAAATCTAGACTCACAGGAGAACGACCATAAGGTTCCCCGAGGCAGCAATTGACCCTTGGAGACAAGTCGGCTGGAGGCCGATGTATTGAATCTCGACGCAATTTGAGTGTTCCATCGGCATTTGGAGGCCCTGAACGTTACAATTAACATTCATTTATGGATTCGATAATCTAAACTCACAGGAGAACGACCATAAGGTGCCCGAGGCAGCAATAGACCCTTGGAAACAAGTCGGCTGGAGGCCGATGTATTGAATCTCGACGCAATTTGAGTGTTCCATCGTCATTAGAAGGCCCTGAACGTTACAATTAACTATCATTTTTGCGTCGGATTCGAAAATCTAGACTTAAAAGAGAACGACCATAAAGTGCCCGAGGCAGCATTAGATCCTTGGAGACAAGTCGGCTGGAGGACGGTGTATTGAATCTCGACGCAATTTGAGTGTTCCATCGTCATTACAAGGCCCTGAACCTTACAATTAACTATCAGTTTCGCGTCGGATTCGAAAATCTACTCACAGGAGAAGTTCATACGGTGCTCGAGACAGCAATATACCCCTTGGAGACAAATCGGCTGGAGGACGATGAATTGAATCTCGACGCAATTTGAGTCTTCTATCGTCATTAGGAGGCGCTGAACGTTACAATTCACTATCATTTTTGCGTCGGATTCGAAAATCCAGACTCACAGGAGAAAGATCATATTGTGCCCGAGACAACAATATCCCCTTGGAGACAAGTCGGCTGGAGGACGATGTATTGAATCTCGACGCAATTTGAGTGTTCCATCGTCATTAGGCGGCCCTGAACGTTACAATTAACTATCATTTTTGCGTCGGGTTCGGTAATCTAAACTCACAGGGGAACGACCATACGGTGCCCGAGGCAGCTATTGACCCTTGGAGACAAGTCGGTTGGAGGACGATGTATTGGATCGCGACGCAAAATGAGTGTTCCATCGTCATTAGGAGGCCCTGAACCTTACAATTAATTATCAGTTTCGCGTCGGATTCGAAAATCTAGACTCACAGGAGAAGGATCATATTGTGCCCGAGACAGCAATATCCCCTTACAGACAAGTCGGCTGGAGGACGATGTATTGAATCTCGACGCAATTTGATTGTTCCATCGTCATTAGAAGGCCCTGAACGTTACAATTAACTATCAGTTTTTCGTCGGATTCGAAAATCTAGACTCACACCAGACGAACCATTTGGTGCCCGAGGCAGCAATATCCCCTTGGAGACCAATCGGCTGGAGGACGATGTATTGAATCCCGACGCAATTTGAGTCTTCTATCGTCATTAGGAGGCGCTGAACGTTACAATTCACTATCATTTTTGCGTCGGATTCGAAAATCTAGACTCACAGGAGAAGGATCATATTGTGCCCGAGACAGCAATATCCCCTTGGAGACAAGTCGGCGGGACGACGATGTATTGAATCTCGACGCAATTTGAGTGTTCCATCGGCATTAGGAGGCCCTGAACGTTAAAATTAACTATCATTTTTGCGTCGGATTCGAAAATCTAGACTCACAGGAGAAGGACCATGTGGTGCCCGAGGCAGCGATATCCCCTTGGAGACAAGTCGGCTGGAGGCCGATGTATTGAATCCCGACGCAATTTGAGACTTCTATCGTCATTAGGAGGCGCTGAACGTTACAATTCACTATCATTTTTGCGTCGGATTCGAAAATCTATACTCACAGGAGAAGGATCATATTGTGCCCGAGACAGCAATATCCCCTTGGAGACAAGTCGGCTGGAGGACGATGTATTGAATCTCGACGCAATTTGAGTGCTCCATCGTCATTAGAAGGCCCTGAACGTTTCAATTAACTATCATTTTTGCGTCGGATTCGAAAATCTAGACTCACAGGAGAACGACCATAAGGTGCCCGAGGCAGCAATAGACCCTTGGAGACAAGTCGGCTGGAGGACGATGTATTGGATCGCGACGCAATTTGAGTCTTCTATCGTCATTAGGAGGCGCTGAACGTTACAATTCACTATCATTTCTGCGTCGGATTCGAAAATCTAGACTCACAGGAGAAGGACCATGTGGTGCCCGAGGCAGCGATATCCCCTTGGAGACAAGTCAGCTGGAGGCCGATGTATTGAATCTCTACGCAATTTGAGTGTTCCATCGTCATTAGAAGGCCCTGAACGTTACAATTAACTATCATTTTGGCGTCGGATTCGTAAATCTAGACTTACAAGAGAACGACCATAAAGTGCCCGAGGCAGCATTAGACCCTTGGAGACAAGTCGGCTGGAGGACGATGTATTGGTTCGCGACGCAATTTGAGTGTTCCATCGTCATTAGGAGGCCCTGAATGTTACAATTAACTATCAGTTTTTCGACGGATTCGAAAATCTAGACTCACAGCAGACGAACCATTTGGTGCTCGAGGCAGCAATATCCCCTTGGAGACAAATCGGCTGGAAGAAGATGTATTGAATCCCGACGCAATATGAGTCTTCTGTCGTCATTAGGAGGCGCTGAACGTTAATATTCACTATCATTTTTGCGTCGGATTCGAAAATCTAGACTCACAGGAGAACGACCATAAGGTGCCCGAGGCAGCAATTGACCCTTGGAGACAAGTCGGCTGGAGGCCGATGTATTGAATCTCGACGCAATTTGAGTGTTCCATCGGCATTTGGAGGCCCTGAACGTTACAATTAACATTCATTTATGGATTCGATAATCTAAACTCACAGGAGAACGACCATAAGGTGCCCGAGGCAGCAATAGACCCTTGGAAACAAGTCGGCTGGAGGCCGATGTATTGAATCTCGACGCAATTTGAGTGTTCCATCGTCATTAGAAGGCCCTGAACGTTACAATTAACTATCATTTTTGCGTCGGATTCGAAAATCTAGACTTAAAAGAGAACGACCATAAAGTGCCCGAGGCAGCATTAGATCCTTGGAGACAAGTCGGCTGGAGGACGATGTATTGAATCTCGACGCAATTTGAGTGTTCCATCGTCATTACAAGGCCCTGAACCTTACAATTAACTATCAGTTTCGCGTCGGATTCGAAAATCTACTCACAGGAGAAGTTCATACGGTGCTCGAGACAGCAATATACCCCTTGGAGACAAATCGGCTGGAGGACGATGAATTGAATCTCGACGCGATTTGAGTCTTCTATCGTCATTAGGAGGCGCTGAACGTTACAATTCACTATCATTTTTGCGTCGGATTCGAAAATCCAGACTCACAGGAGAAAGATCATATTGTGCCCGAGACTACAATATCCCCTTGCAGACAAGTCGGCTGGAGGACGATGTATTGAATCTCGACGCAATTTGAGTGTTCCATCGTCATTAGAAGGCCCTGAACGTTACAATTAACTATCATTTTTGCGTCGGATACGAAAATCTAGACTCACAGGAGAACGACCATATGGTGCCCGAGGCAGCAGTAGACCCTTGGAGACAAGTCGGCTGGAGGACGATGTATTGAATCTCGACGCAATTTGAGAGTTCCATCGTCATTAGGCGGCCCTGAACGTTACAATTAACTATCATTTTTGCGTCGGGTTCGGTAATCTAAACTCACAGGGGAACGACCATACGGTGCCCGAGGCAGCTATTGACCCTTGGAGACAAGTCGGTTGGAGGACGATGTATTGGATCGCGACGCAAAATGAGTGTTCCATCGTCATTAGGAGGCCCTGAACCTTACAATTAATTATCAGTTTCGCGTCGGATTCGAAAATCTACTCACAGGAGAAGTTCATACGGTGCTCGAGACAGCAATATACCCCTTGGAGACAAATCGGCTGGAGGACGATGTATTGATTCTCGACGCAATTTGAGTCTTCTATCGTCATTAGGAGGCGCTGAACGTTACAATTCATATCATTTTTGCGTCGGATTCGAAAATCTAGACTCACAGGAGAACGACCATAAGGTGCCCGAGGCAGCATTAGACCCTTGGAGACAAGTCGGCTGGAGGACGATGTATTGGATCGCGACGCAATTTGAGTGTTCCATCGTCATTAGGATGGCCTGAATGTTACAATTAACTATCAGTTTTTCGTCGGATTCGAAAATCTAGACTCACAGGAGAAGGATCATATTGTGCCCGAGACAGCAATATCCCCTTACAGACAAGTCGGCTGGAGGACGATGTATTGAATCTCGACGCAATTTGATTGTTCCATCGTCATTAGAAGGCCCTGAACGTTACAATTAACTATCAGTTTTTCGTCGGATTCGAAAATCTAGACTCACAGCAGACGAACCATTTGGTGCCCGAGGCAGCAATATCCCCTTGGAGACCAATCGGCTGGAGGACGATGTATTGAATCCCGACGCAATTTGAGTCTTCTATCGTCATTAGGAGGCGCTGAACGTTACAATTCACTATCATTTTTGCGTCGGATTCGATAATCTATACTCACAGGAGAACGACCATAAGGTGCCCGAGGCAGCGATATCAACTTGGAGACAAGTCGGCTGGAGGCCGATGTATTGAATCTCGACGCAATTTGAGTGTTCCATCGTCATTACAAGGCCCTGAACCTTACAATTAACTATCAGTTTCGCGTCGGATTCGAAAATCTACTCACAGGAGAAGTTCATACGGTGCTCGAGACAGCAATATACCCCTTGGAGACAAATCGGCTGGAGGACGATGTATTGATTCTCGACGCAATTTGAGTCTTCTATCGTCATTAGGAGGCGCTGAACGTTACAATTCATATCATTTTTGCGTCGGATTCGAAAATCTAGACTCACAGGAGAAGGACCATGTGGTGCCCGAGGCAGCGATATCCCCTTGGAGACAAGTCGGCTGGAGGCCGATGTATTGAATCCCGACGCAATTTGAGACTTCTATCGTCATTAGGAGGCGCTTAACGTTACAATTCACTATCATTCTTGCGTCGGATTCGAAAATCTATACTCACAGGAGAACGACCATAAGGTGCCCGAGGCAGCGATATCCCCTTGGAGACAAGTCGGCTGGAGGCCGATGTATTGAATCTCGACGCAATTTGAGTGTTCCATCGTCATTACAAGGCCCTGAACCTTACAATTAACTATCAGTTTCGCGTCGGATTCGAAAATCTACTCACAGGAGAAGTTCATACGGTGCTCGAGACAGCAATATACCCCTTGGAGACAAATCGGCTGGAGGACGATGAATTGAATCTCGACGCAATTTGAGTCTTCTATCGTCATTAGGAGGCGCTGAACGTTACAATTCATATCATTTTTGCGTCGGATTCGAAAAACTATACTCACAGGAGAACGACCATAAGGTGCCCGAGGCAGCTATAGACCCTTGGAGACAAGTCAGCTGGAGGCCGATGTATTGAATCTCGACGCAATTTGATTGTTCCATCGGCATTAGAAGGCCCTGAACGTTACTATTAACTATCATTTTTTCGTCGGATTCGAAAATCTAGATTCACAGCAGAAGAACCATTTGGTGCCCGAGGCAACAATATCCCCTTGGAGACAAATCGGCTGGAGGACGATGTATTGAATCCCGACGCAATTTGAGACTTCTATCGTCATTAGGAGGCGCTGAACGTTACAATTCACTATCATTTTTGCGTCGGATTCGATAATCTAGACTCACAGGAGAAGGACCATGTGGTGCCCGAGGCAGCGATATCCCCTTGGAGACAAGTCAGCTGGAGGCCGATGTATTGAATCTCGACGCAATTTGAGTGTTCCATCGTCATTACAAGGCCCTGAACCTTACAATTAACTATCAGTTTCGCGTCGGATTCGAAAATCTACTCACAGGAGAAGTTCATACGGTGCTCGAGACAGCAATATACCCCTTGGAGACAAATCGGCTGGAGGACGATGAATTGAATCTCGACGCAATTTGAGTCTTCTATCGTCATTAGGAGGCGCTGAACGTTACAATTCACTATCATTTTTGCGTCGGATTCGAAAATCTAGACTCACAGGAGAAAGATCATATTGTGCCCGAGACAGCAATATCCCCTTGGAGACAAGTCGGCTGGAGGACGATGTATTGAATCTCGACGCAATTTGAGTGTTCCATCGTCATTAGAAGGCCCTGAACGTTACAATTAACTATCATTTTTGCGTCGGATACGAAAATCTAGACTCACAGGAGAACGACCATATGGTGCCCGAGGCAGCAGTAGACCCTTGGAGACAAGTCGGCTGGAGGACGATGTATTGAATCTCGACTCAATTTGAGAGTTCCATCGTCATTAGGCGGCCCTGAACGTTACAATTAGCTATCATTTTGGCGCCGGATTCGTAAATCTAGACTTACAAGAGAACGACCATAAAGTGCCCGAGGCAGCATTAGACCCTTGGAGACAAGTCGGCTGGAGGACGATGTATTGGATCGCGACGCAATTTGAGTGTTCCATCGTCATTAGGAGGCCCTGAATGTTACAATTAACTATCAGTTTTTCGTCGGATTCGAAAATCTAGACTCACAGGAGAAGGATCATATTGTGCCCGAGACAGCAATATCCCCTTACAGACAAGTCTGCTGGAGGACGATGTATTGAATCTCGACGCAATTAGATTGTTCCATCGTCATTAGAAGGCCCTGAACGTTACAATTAACTATCAGTTTTTCGTCGGATTCGAAAATCTAGACTCACAGCAGACGAACCATTTGGTGCCCGAGGCAGCAATATCCCCTTGGAGACCAATCGGCTGGAGGACGATGTATTGAATCCCGACGCAATTTGAGTCTTCTATCGTCATTAGGAGGCGCTGAACGTTACAATTCACTATCATTTTTGCGTCGGATTCGAAAATCTAGACTCACAGGAGAAGGATCATATTGTGCCCGAGACAGCAATATCCCCTTGGAGACAAGTCGGCGGGACGACGATGTATTGAATCTCGACGCAATTTGAGTGTTCCATCGGCATTAGGAGGCCCTGAACGTTAAAATTAACTATCATTTTTGCGTCGGATTCGAAAATCTAGACTCACAGGAGAAGGACCATGTGGTGCCCGAGGCAGCGATATCCCCTTGGAGACAAGTCGGCTGGAGGCCGATGTATTGAATCCCGACGCAATTTGAGACTTCTATCGTCATTAGGAGGCGCTGAACGTTACAATTCACTATCATTTTTGCGTCGGATTCGAAAATCTATACTCACAGGAGAACGACCATAAGGTGCCCGAGGCAGCGATATCAACTTGGAGACAAGTCGGCTGGAGGCCGATGTATTGAATCTCGACGCAATTTGAGTGTTCCATCGTCATTACAAGGCCCTGAACCTTACAATTAACTATCAGTTTCGCGTCGGATTCGAAAATCTACTCACAGGAGAAGTTCATACGGTGCTCGAGACAGCAATATACCCCTTGGAGACAAATCGGCTGGAGGACGATGTATTGATTCTCGACGCAATTTGAGTCTTCTATCGTCATTAGGAGGCGCTGAACGTTACAATTCATATCATTTTTGCGTCGGATTCGAAAATCTAGACTCACAGGAGAAGGACCATGTGGTGCCCGAGGCAGCGATATCCCCTTGGAGACAAGTCGGCTGGAGGCCGATGTATTGAATCCCGACGCAATTTGAGACTTCTATCGTCATTAGGAGGCGCTGAACGTTACAATTCACTATCATTTTTGCGTCGGATTCGAAAATCTATACTCACAGGAGAACGACCATAAGGTGCCCGAGGCAGCGATATCCCCTTGGAGACAAGTCGGCTGGAGGCCGATGTATTGAATCTCGACGCAATTTGGGTGTTCCATCGTCATTACAAGGCCCTGACCCTTACAATTAACTATCAGTTTCGCGTCGGATTCGAAAATCTACTCACAGGAGAAGTTCATACGGTGCTCGAGACAGCAATATACCCCTTGGAGACAAATCGGCTGGAGGACGATGTATTGATTCTCGACGCAATTTGAGTCTTCTATCGTCATTAGGAGGCGCTGAACGTTACAATTCATATCATTTTTGCGTCGGATTCGAAAATCTATACTCACAGGAGAACGACCATAAGGTGCCCGAGGCAGCTATAGACCCTTGGAGACAAGTCGGCTGGAAGCCGATGTATTGAATCTCGACGCAATTTGATTGTTCCATCGGCATTAGAAGGCCCTGAACGTTACTATTAACTATCATTTTTTCGTCGGATTCGAAAATCTAGATTCACAGCAGAAGAACCATTTGGTGCCCGAGGCAACAATATCCCCTTGGAGACAAATCGGCTGGAGGACGATGTATTGAATCCCGACGCAAATTGAGACTTCTATCGTCATTTGGAGGCGCTGAACGTTACAATTCACTATCATTTTTGCGTCGGATTCGATAATCTAGACTCACAGGAGAAGGACCATGTGGTGCCCGAGGCAGCGATATCCCCTTGGAGACAAGTCAGCTGGAGGCCGATGTATTGAATCTCGACGCAATTTGAGTGTTCCATCGTCATTACAAGGCCCTGAACCTTACAATTAACTATCAGTTTCGCGTCGGATTCGAAAATCTACTCACAGGAGAAGTTCATACGGTGCTCGAGACAGCAATATACCCCTTGGAGACAAATCGGCTGGAGGACGATGAATTGAATCTCGACGCAATTTGAGTCTTCTATCGTCATTAGGAGGCTCTGAACGTTACAATTCACTATCATTTTTGCGTCGGATTCGAAAATCTAGACTCACAGGAGAAAGATCATATTGTGCCCGTGACAGCAATATCCCCTTGGAGACAAGTCGGCTGGAGGACCATGTATTGAATCTCGACGCAATTTGAGTGTTCCATCGTCATTAGAAGGCCCTGAACGTTACAATTAACTATCATTTTTGCGTCGGATACGAAAATCTAGACTCACAGGAGAACGACCATATGGTGCCCGAGGCAGCAGTAGACCCTTGGAGACAAGTCGGCTGGAGGACGATGTATTGAATCTCGACTCAATTTGAGAGTTCCATCGTCATTAGGCGGCCCTGAACGTTACAATTAACTATCATTTTGGCGCCGGATTCGTAAATCTAGACTTACAAGAGAACGACCATAAAGTGCCCGAGGCAGCATTAGACCCTTGGAGACAAGTCGGCTGGAGGACGATGTATTGGATCGCGACGCAATTTGAGTGTTCCATCGTCATTAGGAGGCCCTGAATGTTACAATTAACTATCAGTTTTTCGTCGGATTCGAAAATCTAGACTCACAGGAGAAGGATCATATTGTGCCCGAGACAGCAATATCCCCTTACAGACAAGTCGACTGGAGGACGATGTATTGAATCTCGACGCAATTTGATTGTTCCATCGTCATTAGAAGGCCCTGAACGTTACAATTAACTATCAGTTTTTCGTCGGATTCGAAAATCTAGACTCACAGCAGACGAACCATTTGGTGCCCGAGGCAGCAATATCCCCTTGGAGACCAATCGGCTGGAGGACGATGTATTGAATCCCGACGCAATTTGAGTCTTCTATCGTCATTAGGAGGCGCTGAACGTTACAATTCACTATCATTTTTGCGTCGGATTCGAAAATCTAGACTCACAGGAGAAGGATCATATTGTGCCCGAGACAGCAATATCCCCTTGGAGACAAGTCGGCTGGAGGACGATGTATTGAATCTCGACGCAATTTGAGTGCTCCATCGTCATTAGAAGGCCCTGAACGTTTCAATTAACTATCATTTTTGCGTCGGATTCGAAAATCTAGACTCACAGGAGAACGACCATAAGGTGCCCGAGGCAGCAATAGAACCTTGGAGACAAGTCGGCTGGAGGACGATGTATTGGATCGCGACGCAATTTGAGTCTTCTATCGTCATTAGGAGGCGCTGAACGTTACAATTCACTATCATTTCTGCGTCGGATTCGAAAATCTAGACTCACAGGAGAAGGACCATGTGGTGCCCGAGGCAGCGATATCCCCTTGGAGACAAGTCAGCTGGAGGCCGATGTATTGAATCTCGACGCAATTTGAGTGTTCCATCGACATTAGAAGGCCCTGGACGTTACAATTAACTATCATTTTTGCGTCGGATACGAAAATCTAGACACACAGGAGAACGACCATAAGGTGCCCGAGGCAGCAATAGACCCTTGGAGACAAGTCGGCTGGAGGACGATGTATTGAATCTCGACGCAATTTGAGAGTTCCATCGTCATTAGGGGGCCCTGAATGTTACAATTAACTATCATTTTGGCGTCGGATTCGTAAATCTAGACTTACAAGAGAACGACCATAAAGTGCCCGAGGCAGCATTAGACCCTTGGAGACAAGTCGGCTGGAGGACGATGTATTGGTTCGCGACGCAATTTGAGTGTTCCATCGTCATTAGGAGGCCCTGAATGTTACAATTAACTATCAGTTTTTCGTCGGATTCGAAAATCTAGACTCACAGCAGACGAACCATTTGGTGCTCGAGGCAGCAATATCCCCTTGGAGACAAATCGGCTGGAAGAAGATGTATTGAATCCCGACGCAATATGAGTTTTCTGTCGTCATTAGGAGGCGCTGAACGTTACAATTCACTATCATTTTTGCGTCGGATTCGAAAATCTAGACTCACAGGAGAACGACCATAAGGTTCCCCGAGGCAGCAATTGACCCTTGGAGACAAGTCGGCTGGAGGCCGATGTATTGAATCTCGACGCAATTTGAGTGTTCCATCGGCATTTGGAGGCCCTGAACGTTACAATTAACATTCATTTATGGATTCGATAATCTAAACTCACAGGAGAACGACCATAAGGTGCCCGAGGCAGCAATAGACCCTTGGAAACAAGTCGGCTGGAGGCCGATGTATTGAATCTCGACGCAATTTGAGTGTTCCATCGTCATTAGAAGACCCTGAACGTTACAATTAACTATCATTTTTGCGTCGGATTCGAAAATCTAGACTTAAAAGAGAACGACCATAAAGTGCCCGAGGCAGCATTAGATCCTTGGAGACAAGTCGGCTGGAGGACGATGTATTGAATCTCGACGCAATTTGAGTGTTCCATCGTCATTACAAGGCCCTGAACCTTACAATTAACTATCAGTTTGGCGTCGGATTCGAAAATCTACTCACAGGAGAAGTTCATACGGTGCTCGAGACAGCAATATACCCCTTGGAGACAAATCGGCTGGAGGACGATGAATTGAATCTCGACGCAATTTGAGTTTTCTATCGTCATTAGGAGGCGCTGAACGTTACAATTCACTATCATTTTTGCGTCGGATTCGAAAATCCAGACTCACAGGAGAAAGATCATATTGTGCCCGAGACAGCAATATCCCCTTGGAGACAAGTCGGCTGGAGGACGATGTATTGAATCTCGACGCAATTTGAGTGTTCCATCGTCATTAGAAGGCCCTGAACGTTACAATCAACTATCATTTTTGCGTCGGATACGAAAATCTAGACTCACAGGAGAACGACCATATGGTGCCCGAGGCAGCAGTAGACCCTTGGAGACAAGTCGGCTGGAGGACGATGTATTGAATCTCGACGCAATTTGAGAGTTCCATCGTCATTAGGCGGCCCTGAACGTTACAATTAACTATCATTTTTGCGTCGGGTTCGGTAATCTAAACTGACAGGGGAACGACCATACGGTGCCCGAGGCAGCTATTGACCCTTGGAGACAAGTCGGTTGGAGGACGATGTATTGGATCGCGACGCAAAATGAGTGTTCCATCGTCATTAGGAGGCCCTGAACCTTACAATTAATTATCAGTTTCGCGTCGGATTCGAAAATCTAGACTCACAGGAGAAGGATCATATTGTGCCCGAGACAGCAATATCCCCTTACAGACAAGTCGGCTGGAGGACGATGTATTGAATCTCGACGCAATTTGATTGTTCCATCGTCATTAGAAGGCCCTGAACGTTACAATTAACTATCAGTTTTTCGTCGGATTCGAAAATCTAGACTCACACCAGACGAACCATTTGGTGCCCGAGGCAGCAATATCCCCTTGGAGACCAATCGGCTGGAGGACGATGTATTGAATCCCGACGCAATTTGAGTCTTCTATCGTCATTAGGAGGCGCTGAACGTTACAATTCACTATCATTTTTGCGTCGGATTCGAAAATCTAGACTCACAGGAGAAGGATCATATTGTGCCCGAGACAGCAATATCCCCTTGGAGACAAGTCGGCGGGACGACGATGTATTGAATCTCGACGCAATTTGAGTGTTCCATCGGCATTAGGAGGCCCTGAACGTTAAAATTAACTATCATTTTTGCGTCGGATTCGAAAATCTAGACTCACAGGAGAAGGACCATGTGGTGCCCGAGGCAGCGATATCCCCTTGGAGACAAGTCGGCTGGAGGCCGATGTATTGAATCCCGACGCAATTTGAGACTTCTATCGTCATTAGGAGGCGCTGAACGTTACAATTCACTATCATTTTTGCGTCGGATTCGAAAATCTAGACTCACAGGAGAAGGATCATATTGTGCCCGAGACAACAATATCCCCTTGGAGACAAGTCGGCTGGAGGACGATGTATTGAATCTCGACGCAATTTGAGTGCTCCATCGTCATTAGAAGGCCCTGAACGTTTCAATTAACTATCATTTTTGCGTCGGATTCGAAAATCTAGACTCACAGGAGAACGACCATAAGGTGCCCGAGGCAGCAATAGACCCTTGGAGACAAGTCGGCTGGAGGACGATGTATTGGATCGCGACGCAATTTGAGTCTTCTATCGTCATTAGGAGGCGCTGAACGTTACAATTCACTATCATTTCTGCGTCGGATTCGAAAATCTAGACTCACAGGAGAAGGACCATGTGGTGCCCGAGGCAGCGATATCCCCTTGGAGACAAGTCAGCTGGAGGCCGATGTATTGAATCTCGACGCAATTTGAGTGTTCCATCGTCATTAGAAGGCCCTGAACGTTACAATTAACTATCATTTTTGCGTCGGATACGAAAATCTAGACACACAGGAGAACGACCATAAGGTGCCCGAGGCAGCAATAGACCCTTGGAGACAAGTCGGCTGGAGGACGATGTATTGAATCTCGACGCAATTTGAGAGTTCCATCGTCATTAGGGGGCCCTGAACGTTACAATTAACTATCATTTTGGCGTCGGATTCGTAAATCTAGACTTACAAGAGAACGACCATAAAGTGCCCGAGGCAGCATTAGACCCTTGGAGACAAGTCGGCTGGAGGACGATGTATTGGTTCGCGACGCAATTTGAGTGTTCCATCGTCATTAGGAGGCCCTGAATGTTACAATTAACTATCAGTTTTTCGTCGGATTCGAAAATCTAGACTCACAGCAGACGAACCATTTGGTGCTCGAGGCAGCAATATCCCCTTGGAGACAAATCGGCTGGAAGAAGATGTATTGAATCCCGACGCAATATGAGTCTTCTGTCGTCATTAGGAGGCGCTGAACGTTACAATTCACTATCATTTTTGCGTCGGATTCGAAAATCTAGACTCACAGGAGAACGACCATAAGGTGCCCGAGGCAGCAATTGACCCTTGGAGACAAGTCGGCTGGAGGCCGATGTATTGAATCTCGACGCAATTTGAGTGTTCCATCGGCATTTGGAGGCCCTGAACGTTACAATTAACATTCATTTATGGATTCGATAATCTAAACTCACAGGAGAACGACCATAAGGTGCCCGAGGCAGCAATAGACCCTTGGAAACAAGTCGGCTGGAGGCCGATGTATTGAATCTCGACGCAATTTGAGTGTTCCATCGTCATTAGAAGGCCCTGAACGTTACAATTAACTATCATTTTTGCGTCGGATTCGAAAATCTAGACTTAAAAGAGAACGACCATAAAGTGCCCGAGGCAGCATTAGATCCTTGGAGACAAGTCGGCTGGAGGACGATGTATTGAATCTCGACGCAATTTGAGTGTTCCATCGTCATTACAAGGCCCTGAACCTTACAATTAACTATCAGTTTCGCGTCGGATTCGAAAATCTACTCACAGGAGAAGTTCATACGGTGCTCGAGACAGCAATATACCCCTTGGAGACAAATCGGCTGGAGGACGATGAATTGAATCTCGACGCAATTTGAGTCTTCTATCGTCATTAGGAGGCGCTGAACGTTACAATTCACTATCATTTTTGCGTCGGATTCGAAAATCCAGACTCACAGGAGAAAGATCATATTGTGCCCGAGACAACAATATCCCCTTGGAGACAAGTCGGCTGGAGGACGATGTATTGAATCTCGACGCAATTTGAGTGTTCCATCGTCATTAGAAGGCCCTGAACGTTACAATTAACTATCATTTTTGCGTCGGATACGAAAATCTAGACTCACAGGAGAACGACCATATGGTGCCCGAGGCAGCAGTAGACCCTTGGAGACAAGTCGGCTGGAGGACGATGTATTGAATCTCGACGCAATTTGAGAGTTCCATCGTCATTAGGCGGCCCTGAACGTTACAATTAACTATCATTTTTGCGTCGGGTTCGGTAATCTAAACTCACAGGGTAACGACCATACGGTGCCCGAGGCAGCTATTGACCCTTGGAGACAAGTCGGTTGGAGGACGATGTATTGGATCGCGACGCAAAATGAGTGTTCCATCGTCATTAGGAGGCCCTGAACCTTACAATTAATTATCAGTTTCGCGTCGGATTCGAAAATCTACTCACAGGAGAAGTTCATACGGTGCTCGAGACAGCAATATACCCCTTGGAGACAAATCGGCTGGAGGACGATGTATTGATTCTCGACGCAATTTGAGTCTTCTATCGTCATTAGGAGGCGCTGAACGTTACAATTCATATCATTTTTGCGTCGGATTCGAAAATCTAGACTCACAGGAGAACGACCATAAGGTGCCCGAGGCAGCATTAGACCCTTGGAGACAAGTCGGCTGGAGGACGATGTATTGGATCGCGACGCAATTTGAGTGTTCCATCGTCATTAGGATGCCCTGAATGTTACAATTAACTATCAGTTTTTCGTCGGATTCGAAAATCTAGACTCACAGGAGAAGGATCATATTGTGCCCGAGACAGCAATATCCCCTTACAGACAAGTCGGCTGGAGGACGATGTATTGAATCTCGACGCAATTTGATTGTTCCATCGTCATTAGAAGGCCCTGAACGTTACAATTAACTATCAGTTTTTCGTCGGATTCGAAAATCTAGACTCACAGCAGACGAACCATTTGGTGCCCGAGGCAGCAATATCCCCTTGGAGACCAATCGGCTGGAGGACGATGTATTGAATCCCGACGCAATTTGAGTCTTCTATCGTCATTAGGAGGCGCTGAACGTTACAATTCACTATCATTTTTGCGTCGGATTCGAAAATCTATACTCACAGGAGAACGACCATAAGGTGCCCGAGGCAGCGATATCAACTTCGAGACAAGTCGGCTGGAGGCCGATGTATTGAATCTCGACGCAATTTGAGTGTTCCATCGTCATTACAAGGCCCTGAACCTTACAATTAACTATCAGTTTCGCGTCGGATTCGAAAATCTACTCACAGGAGAAGTTCATACGGTGCTCGAGACAGCAATATACCCCTTGGAGACAAATCGGCTGGAGGACGATGTATTGATTCTCGACGCAATTTGAGTCTTCTATCGTCATTAGGAGGCGCTGAACGTTACAATTCATATCATTTTTGCGTCGGATTCGAAAATCTAGACTCACAGGGGAAGGACCATGTGGTGCCCGAGGCAGCGATATCCCCTTGGAGACAAGTCGGCTGGAGGCCGATGTATTGAATCCCGACGCAATTTGAGACTTCTATCGTCATTAGGAGGCGCTTAACGTTACAATTCACTATCATTCTTGCGTCGGATTCGAAAATCTATACTCACAGGAGAACGAGCATAAGGTGCCCGAGGCAGCGATATCCCCTTGGAGACAAGTCGGCTGGAGGCCGATGTATTGAATCTCGACGCAATTTGAGTGTTCCATCGTCATTACAAGGCCCTGAACCTTACAATTAACTATCAGTTTCGCGTCGGATTCGAAAATCTATTACAGGAGAAGTTCATACGGTGCTCGAGACAGCAATATACCCCTTGGAGACAAATCGGCTGGAGGACGATGAATTGAATCTCGACGCAATTTGAGTCTTCTATCGTCATTAGGAGGCGCTGAACGTTACAATTCATATCATTTTTGCGTCGGATTCGAAAATCTATACTCACAGGAGAACGACCATAAGGTGCCCGAGGCAGCTATAGACCCTTGGAGACAAGTCAGCTGGAGGCCGATGTATTGAATCTCGACGCAATTTGATTGTTCCATCGGCATTAGAAGGCCCTGAACGTTACTATTAACTATCATTTTTTCGTCGGATTCGAAAATCTAGATTCACAGCAGAAGAACCATTTGGTGCCCGAGGCAACAATATCCCCTTGGAGACAAATCGGCTGGAGGACGATGTATTGAATCCCGACGCAATTTGAGACTTCTATCGTCATTAGGAGGCGCTGAACGTTACAATTCACTATCATTTTTGCGTCGGATTCGATAATCTAGACTCACAGGAGAAGGACCATGTGGTGCCCGAGGCAGCGATATCCCCTTGGAGACAAGTCAGCTGGAGGCCGATGTATTGAATCTCGACGCAATTTGAGTGTTCCATCGTCATTACAAGGCCCTGAACCTTACAATTAACTATCAGTTTCGCGTCGGATTCGAAAATCTACTCACAGGAGAAGTTCATACGGTGCTCGAGACAGCAATATACCCCTTGGAGACAAATCGGCTGGAGGACGATGAATTGAATCTCGACGCAATTTGAGTCTTCTATCGTCATTAGGAGGCGCTGAACGTTACAATTCACTATCATTTTTGCGTCGGATTCGAAAATCTAGACTCACAGGAGAAAGATCATATTGTGCCCGAGACAGCAATATCCCCTTGGAGACAAGTCGGCTGGAGGACGATGTATTGAATCTCGACGCAATTTGAGTGTTCCATCGTCATTAGAAGGCCCTGAACGTTACAATTAACTATCATTTTTGCGTCGGATACGAAAATCTAGACTCACAGGAGAACGACCATATGGTGCCCGAGGCAGCAGTAGACCCTTGGAGACAAGTCGGCTGGAGGACGATGTATTGAATCTCGACTCAATTTGAGAGTTCCATCGTCATTAGGCGGCCCTGAACGTTACAATTAACTATCATTTTGGCGCCGGATTCGTAAATCTAGACTTACAAGAGAACGACCATAAAGTGCCCGAGGCAGCATTAGACCCTTGGAGACAAGTCGGCTGGAGGACGATGTATTGGATCGCGACGCAATTTGAGTGTTCCATCGTCATTAGGAGGCCCTGAATGTTACAATTAACTATCAGTTTTTCGTCGGATTCGAAAATCTAGACTCACAGGAGAAGGATCATATTGTGCCCGAGACAGCAATATCCCCTTACAGACAAGTCGGCTGGAGGACGATGTATTGAATCTCGACGCAATTTGATTGTTCCATCGTCATTAGAAGGCCCTGAACGTTACAATTAACTATCAGTTTTTCGTCGGATTCGAAAATCTAGACTCACAGCAGACGAACCATTTGGTGCCCAAGGCAGCAATATCCCCTTGGAGACCAATCGGCTGGAGGACGATGTATTGAATCCCGACGCAATTTGAGTCTTCTATCGTCATTAGGAGGCGCTGAACGTTACAATTCACTATCATTTTTGCGTCGGATTCGAAAATCTAGACTCACAGGAGAACGACCATAAGGTGCCCGAGGCAGCAATAGACCCTTGGAGACAAGTCGGCTGGAGGACGATGTATTGGATCGCGACGCAATTTGAGTCTTCTATCGTCATTAGGAGGCGCTGAACGTTACAATTCACTATCATTTTTGCGTCGGATTCGAAAATCTAGACTCACAGGAGAAGGACCATGTGGTGCCCGAGGCAGCGATATCCCCTTGGAGACAAGTCAGCTGGAGGCCGATGTATTGAATCTCGACGCAATTTGAGTGTTCCATCGTCATTAGAAGGCCCTGAACGTTACAATTAACTATCATTTTTGCGTCGGATACGAAAATCTAGACACACAGGAGAACGACCATAAGGTGCCCGAGGCAGCAATAGACCCTTGGAGACAAGTCGGTTGGAGGACGATGTATTGAATCTCGACGCAATTTGAGAGTTCCATCGTCATTAGGGGGCCCTGAACGTTACAATTAACTATCATTTTGGCGTCGGATTCGTAAATCTAGACTTACAAGAGAACGACCATAAAGTGCCCGAGGCAGCATTAGACCCTTGGAGACAAGTCGGCTGGAGGACGATGTATTGGTTCGCGACGCAATTTGAGTGTTCCATCGTCATTAGGAGGCCCTGAATGTTACAATTAACTATCAGTTTTTCGTCGGATTCGAAAATCTAGACTCACAGCAGACGAACCATTTGGTGCTCGAGGCAGCAATATCCCCTTGGAGACAAATCGGCTGGAAGAAGATGTATTGAATCCCGACGCAATATGAGTCTTCTGTCGTCATTAGGAGGCGCTGAACGTTACAATTCACTATCATTTTTGCGTCGGATTCGAAAATCTAGACTCACAGGAGAACGACCATAAGGTGCCCGAGGCAGCAATTGACCCTTGGAGACAAGTCGGCTGGAGGCCGATGTATTGAATCTCGACGCAATTTGAGTGTTCCATCGGCATTTGGAGGCCCTGAACGTTACAATTAACATTCATTTATGGATTCGATAATCTAAACTCACAGGAGAACGACCATAAGGTGCCCGAGGCAGCAATAGACCCTTGGAAACAAGTCGGCTGGAGGCCGATGTATTGAATCTCGACGCAATTTGAGTGTTCCATCGTCATTAGAAGGCCCTGAACGTTACAATTAACTATCATTTTTGCGTCGGATTTGAAAATCTAGACTCACAGGAGAACGACCATAAGGTGCCCGAGGCAGCAATAGACCCCTGGTGACAAATCGGCTGGAGGCCGATGTATTGAATCTCGACGCAATTTGAGTGTTCCATCGTCATTAGGAGGCGCTGAACGTTTCAATTCACTATCATTTTTGCGTCTGATTCGAAAATCTAGACTCACAGGAGAAAGATCATATTGTGCCCGAGACAGCAATTTCCCCTTGGAGACAAGTCGGCTGGAGGACGATGTATTGAATCTCGACGCAATTTGAGTGTTCCATCGTCATTAGAAGGCCCTGAACGGTACAATTAACTATGATTTTTGCGTCGGATTCGAAATTCTAGACTCACAGGAGAACGACCATAAGGTGCCCGAGGCAGCAATAGACCCTTGGAGACAAGTCGGCTGGAGGCCGTTGTATTGGATCTCGACGCAATTTGAGTGTTCCATCGTCATTAGAAGGCTCTGAACGTTACAATTAACTATCATTTTTGTGTCGGATTCGAAAATCTAGACTCACAGGAGAAGGACCATGTGGTCATTAGGTCATTAGGAGGCGCTGAACGTTACAATTCACTATCATTTTTGCGTCGGATTCGAAAATCTAGACTCACAGGAGAAGGACCATGTGGTGCCCGAGGCAGCGATATCCCCTTGGAGACAAGTCGGCTGGAGGCCGATGTATCGAATCTCGACGCAATTTGAGTGTTCCATCGTCATTAGAAGGCCCTGAACGTTACAATTAACTATCATTTTTGCGTCGGATACGAAAATCTAGACTTACGGGAGAACGACCATAAGGTGCCCGAGCAGCAATAGACACTTGGAGACAAGTCGGCTGGAGGACGATGTATTGGATCGCGACGCAATTTGAGTGTTCCATCGTCATTAGGAGGCCCTGAATGTTACAATTAACTATCAGTTTTTCGTCGGATTCGAAAATCTAGACTCACAGCAGACGAACCATTTGGTGCCCGAGGCAGCAATATCCCCTTGGAGGCAAATCGGCTGGAGGCCGATGTATTGAATCTCGACGCAATTTGAGTGTTCCATCGTCATTAGAAGGCCCTGAATGTTACAATTAACTATCATTTTTGCGTCGGATACGAAAATCTAGACTCAAAGGAGAACGACCATAAAGTGCCCGAGGCAGCATTAGACCCTTGGAGACAAGTCGGCTGGAGGACGATGTGTTGGATCGCGACGCAATTTGAGTGTTCCATCGTCATTAGGAGGCCCTGAATGTTACAATTAACTATCAGTTTTTCGTCGGATTCGAAAATCTAGACTCACAGCAGACGAAACATTTGGTGCCCGAGGCAGCAATATCCCCTTGGAGACAAATCGGCTGGAGGACGATGTATTGAATCCCGACGCAATTTGAGTCTTCTATGGTCATTAGGAAGCGCTGAACGTTACAATTCACTATCATTTTTCCGTCGGATTCGAAAATCTAGACTCACAGGAGAAGGATCATATTGTGCCCGAGACAGCAATATCCCCTTGGAGACAAGTCGGCTGGAGGACGATGTATTGAATCTCGACGCAATTTGAGTGTCCCATCGTCATTAGGAGGCCCTAAACGTTACAATTAACTATCATTTTTGCGTCGGATTCGATAATCTAAACTCACAGAGGAACGACCATACGGTGCCCGAGGCAGCTTTTGACCCTTGGAGACAAGTCGGTTGGAGGACGATGTATTGGATCGCGACGCAAAATGAGTGCTCCATCGTCATTCGGAGGCCCTGAATGTTACAATTAACTGTCAGTTTTTCGTCGGACTCGAAAATCTAAACTCACAGGAGAACGACCATAAAGTGCCCGAGGCAGATATAGACCGTTGGAGACAAGTCGGCTGGAGGCCGATGTATTGAATCTCGACGCAATTTGAGAGTTCCTTCGGCATTAGGAGGCCATGAACGTTATAATTAACTATCATTTTTGCGTCGGGTTCGAAAATCTAGACTTACAAGAGAACGACCATAAGGTGTCCGAGGCAGCATTAGGCCCTTGCAGACAAGTCGGCTGGAGGACGATGTATTTAATCTCGACGCAATTTGAGAGTTCTATCGTCATCAGGAGGCGCTGAACGTTACTATTCACTATCATTTTTGCGTCGGATTCGAAAATCTAGACTCACAGGAGAAGGATCATATGGTGCCCGAGGCAGCAACAGACCCTTGGAGACAAGTCGGCTGGAGGCCCATGTATTGAATCTCGGCGCAATTTGAGTGTTCCATCGTCATTAGGAGGCCCAAAACGTTACAATTAACTATAATTTTTGCGTCGGATTCGATAATCTAAACTCACAGGAGAACGACCATAAGGTGCTTGAGGCAGCATTAGACCCTTGGAGACAAGTCGGCTGGAGTATGATGTATTGAATCTCGACGCAATTTGAGTGTCCCATCGTCATTACAAGACCCTAAACGTTACAATTAACTATCATTTTTGCGTCGGATTCGATAATCTAAACTCACAGGAGAACGACCATAAGGTGCCCGAGGCAGCAACAGACCCTTGGAGACAAGTCGGCGGGAGGCCGATGTATTGAAACTCGACGCAATTTGAGTGTTCCATCGTCATTACAAGGCCCTGAACGTTGCAATTAACTATCATTTTTGCGTTGGATTCGAAAATCTAGACTCACAGGAGAACGACCATAAGGTGCCGGAGGCAGCAATAGACCCTTGGAGACAAGTCGGCTGGAGGCCGATGTATTGGATCTCGACGCAATTTGAGTGTTCCATCGTCATTAGAAGGCCCTGAACGTTACAATTAACTATCATTTTTGCGTCGGATTGGAAAATCTAGACTCACAGGAGAAGGACCATGTGGTCATTAGGTCATTAGGAGGCGCTGAACGTTACAATACACTATCATTTTTGCGTCGGATTCGAAAATGTAGACTCACAGGAGAAGGACCATGTGGTGCCCGAGGCAGCAATATCCCCTTGGAGACAAGTCGGCTGGAGGCCGATGGATCGAATCTCGACGCAATTTGAGTGTTCCATCGTCATTAGAAGGCCCTGAACGTTACAATTAACTATCATTTTTGCGTCGGATACGAAAATCTAGACTTACAGGAGAACGACCATAAGGTGCCCGAGGCAGCAATAGACCCTTGGAGACAAGTCGGCTGGAGGACGATGTATTGAATCTCGACGCAATTTGAGAGTTCGATCGTCATTAGGCGGCCCTGATCGTTACAATTAACTATCATTTTGGCGTCGGATTCGTAAATCTAGACTTACAAGAGAACGACCATAAAGTGCCCGAGGCAGCATTAGACCCTTGGAGACAAGTCGGCTGGAGGACGATGTATTGAATCTCGACGCAATTTGAGTGTTCCATCGTCATTAGAAGGCCCTGAACGTTACAATTAACTATCATTTTTGCGTCGGATTCGAAAATCTAGACTCACTGGAGAACGAACATAAGGTGCCCGAGGCAGCAATAGACTCTTGGCGACAATTCGGCTGGAGGGACGATGTATTGGATCGCGACGCAAAATGAGTGTTCCAACGTCATTAGGAGGAACTGAACCTTACAATTAACTATCAGTTTCGCGTCGGATTCGAAAATCTACTCACAGGAGAAGTTCATACGGTGCTCGAGAAAGCAATATACCCCTTGGAGAAAAATCGGCTGGAGGACGATGTATTGAATCTCGACGCAATTTGAGTCTTCTATCGTCATTAGGAGGTGCTGAACGTTACAATTCACTATCATTTTTGCGTCGGATTCGAAAATCTAGACTCACAGGAGAACGACCATAAGGTGCCCGAGGCAGCAACAGACCCTTGGAGACAAGTCGGCTGGAGGCCGATGTATTGAATCTTGACGCAATTTGAGTGTTCCATCGGCATTAGGAGGCCCTGAACGTTACAATTAACTATCATTTTTGCGTCGGATTCGATAATCTAAACTCACAGGAGAACGAACATAAGGTGCCCGAGGCAGCAATAGACCCTTGGAGACAAGTCGGCTGGAGGCCGATGTATTGAATCTCGACGCAATTTGAGTGTTCCATCGTCATTAGAAGGCCCTGAATGTTACAATTAACTATCATTTTTGCGTCGGATACGAAAATCTAGACTCACAGGAGAACGACCATAAAGTGCCCGAGGCAGCATTAGACCCTTGGAGACAAATCGGCTGGAGGACGATGTATTGGATCGCGACGCAATTTGAGTGTTCCATCGTCATTAGGTGGCCCTGAATGTTACAATTAACTATCAGTTTTTCGTCGGATTCGAAAATCTAGACTCACAGCAGACGAACCATTAGGTGCCCGAGGCAGCAATATCCCCTTCGAGACAAGTCGGCTGGAGGCCGATGTATTGAATCTCGACGCAATTTGAGAGTTCTATCGTCATCAGGAGGCGCTGAACGTTACTATTCACTATCATTTTTGCGTCGGATTCGATAATCTAAACTCACAGGAGAACGACCATAAGGTGCCCGAGGCAGCAACAGACCCTTGGAGACAAGTCGGCGGGAGGCTGATGTATTGAATCTCGACGCAATTTGAGTGTTCCATCGTCATTACAGTTCCCTGAACGTTACAATTAACTATCATTTTTGCGTCGGATTCGAAAATCTAGACTCACAGGAGAACGACCATAAGGTGCCCGAGGCAGCTATAGACCCTTGGAGACAAGTCGGCTGGAGGTCGATGTATTGAAACTCGACGCAATTTGAGTGTTCCATCGGCATTAGGAGGCCCTGAACGTTATAATTAACTATCATTTTTGCGTCGGATTCGAAATCTAGACTTACAAGGAGAACGACCATAAAGTGCCCGAGGCAGCATTAGATCCTTGGAGACAAGTCGGCTGGAGGACGATGTATTGGATCGCGACGCAATTTGAGTGTTCCATCGTCATTACAAGGCCCTGAACGTTACAATTAACTATCATTTTTGCGTCGGATTCGAAAATCTAGACTCACAGGAGAACGACCATAAGGTGCCCGAGGCTGCAATAGACCCTTGGAGACAAGTCGGCTGGAGGCCGATGTATTGAATCTCGACGCAATTTGAGTGTTCCATCGGCATTAGGAGGCCTGAAAGTTACAATTAACTATTCTTTTTGCGTCGGGTTCGAAAATCTAAACTCACAGGAGAACGACCATTAGGTGCCCGAGGCAGCAATAGACCCTTGGAGACAAGTCGGCTGGAGGCCGATGTATTGAATCTCGACGCAATTTGAGTGTTCCATCGTCATTACAAGGCCCTGAACGTTACAATTAACTATCATTTTTGCGTCGGATTCGAAAATCTAGACTCACAGGAGAACGACCATAAGGTGCCCGAGGCTGCAATAGACCCTTGGAGACAAGTCGGCTGGAGGCCGATGTATTGAATCTCGACGCAATTTGAGTGTTCCATCGGCATTAGGAGGCCCTGAAATTTACAATTAACTATTCTTTTTGCGTCGGGTTCGAAAATCTAGACTCACAGGAGAACGACCATAAGGTGCCCGAGGCAGCAATAGAGCCTTGGAGACAAGTCGGCTGGAGGATGATGTATTGAATCTCGACTCAATTTGAGAGTTCCATCGTCATTAGGCGTCCCTGAACGTTACAATTAACTATCATTTTTGCGTCGGATTCGAAAATCTAGACTTACAAGAGAACGACCATAAAGTGCCCGAGGCAGCATTAGATCCTTGGAGACAAGTCGGCTGGAGGACGATGTATTGGATCGCGACGCAATTTGAGTGTTCCATCGTCATTAGGAGGCCCTGAATATTACAATTAACTATCAGTTTTTCGTCGGATTCGAAAATCTAGACTCACAGCAGACGAACCATTTGGTGCCCGAGGCAGCAATATCCCCTTGGAGACAAATCGGCTGGAGGACGATGTATTGAATGCCGACGCAATTTGAGTCTTCTATCGTCATTAGGAGGCGCTGAACGTTACAATTCATTATAATTTTTGCGTCGGATTCGAAAATCTAGACTCAGAGGAGCAGGATCATATTGTGCCCGATACAGCAATATCCCCTTGGAGACAAGTCGGCTGGAGGACGATGTATTGATTCTCGACGCATTTTGAGTGTTCCATCGTCATTAGAAGGCCCTGAACGTTACAATCAACTATCATTTTTGCGTCGGATTCGAAAATCTAGACTCACAGGAGAACGACCATAAGGTGCCCGAGGCCGCAATAGACCCTTGGAGACATGTCGGCTGGAGGCCGATGTATTGAATCTCGACGCAATTTGAGTGTTCCATCGGCATTAGGAGGCCCTGAACGTTAAAATTAACTATCATTTTTGCGTCGGATTCGATAATCTAAACTCACAGGAGAACGACCATACGGTGCCCGAGGCTGCAACAGACCCTTGGAGACAAGTCGGCTGGCGGACGATGTATTGAATCTCGACGCAATTTGAGTGTTCCATCGTCATTACAAGGCCCTGAACGTTACAATTAACTATCATTTTTGCGTCGGATTCGAAAATCTAGACTCACAGGAGAACGACCATAAGGTGCCCGATGCAGCAATAGACCCTTGGAGACAAGTCGGCTGGAGGACGATGTATTGGATCGCGACGCAATTTGAGTCTTCTATCGTCATTAGGGAGGCGCTGAACTTTACGATTCACTATCATTTTTGCGTCGGATTCGAAAATCTAGACTCACAGGAGAAGGACCAAGTGGTGCCCGAGGCAGCGATATCCCCTTGGAGACAAGTCGGCTGCAGGCCGATGTATTAAATCTCGACGCAATTTGAGTGTTCCATCGTCATTAGAAGGCCCTGAACGTTACAATTAACTATCATTTTTGCGCCGGATACGAAAATCTAGACTCACAGGAGAACGACCATAAGGTGCCCGAGGCAGCAACAGACCCTTGGAGACAAGTCGGCTGGAGGACGATGTATTGAATCTCGACGCAATTTGAGAGTTCCATCGTCATTAGGCGGCCCTGAACGTTACAATTAACTATCACTTTTGTGTCGGATTCGTAAATCTAGACTTACAAGAGAACGACAATAAAGTGCCCGAGGCAGCATTAGACCCTTGGAGACAAGTCGGCAGGAGGACGATGTATTGGATCGCGACCCAATTTGAGTGTTCCATCGTCATTAGGAGGCCCTAAACGTTACAATTAACTTTCATTTTTGCGTCGGATTCGAAAATCTAGACTCACAGGAGAAGGATCATATTGTGCCCGAGACAGCAATATCCCCTTGGAGACAAGTCGGCTGGAGGACGATGAATTGAATCTCGACGTAATTTGAGTGTCCCATCGTCATTAGGAGGCCCTAAACGTTACAATTAACTATCATTTTTGCGTCGGATTCGATAATCTAAACTCACAGGGGAACGACCATACGGTGCCCGAGGCAGCTATTGACCCTTGGAGACAAGTCGGTTGGAGGACGATGTATTGGATCGCGACGCAAAATGAGTGTTCCATCGTCATTAGGAGGCCCTGAATGTTACAATTAACTATCAGTTTTTCGTCGGATTCGAAAATCTAAACTCACAGGAGAACGACCATAAGGTGCCCAAGGCAGCGATAGACCCTTGGAGACAAGTCGGCTGGAGGCTGATGTATTGAATATCGACGCAATTTGTGTGTTCCATCGTCATTACAAGGCCCTGAACCTTACAACTAACTATCAGTTTCGCGTCGGATTCGAAAATCTATTCACAGGAGAAGTTCATACGGTGCTCGAGACAGCAATATACCCCTTGGAGACAAATCGGCTGGAGGACGATGTATTGAATCTCGACGCAATTTGAGTCTTCTATCGTCATTAGGAGGCGCTGAACGTTACAATACACTATCATTTTTGCGTCGGATTCGAAAATCTAGACTCTTGGAGAAAGATAATATTGTGCCCGAGACAGCAATATCCCCTTGGAGACAATTCGGCTGGAGGACGATGTATTGAATCTCGACGCAATTTGAGTGTCCCATCGTCATTAGGAGGCCCTAAACGTTACAATTAACTACCATTTTTCCGTCGGATTCGATAATCTAAACTAACAGGGGAACGACCATACGGTGCCCCAGGCAGCTATTGACCCTTGGAGACAAGTCGGTTGGAGGACGATGTATTGGATCGCGACGCAAAATGAGTGTTCCATCGTCATTAGGAGGCCCTGAATGTTACAATTAACCATCAGTTTTTCGTCGGATTCGAAAATCTAAACTCACAGGAGAACGACCATTAGGTGCCCGAAGCAGCAATAGACCGTTGGAGACAAGTCGGCTGGAGGCCGATGTATTGAATCTCGACGCAATTTGAGTGTCCCATCGTCATTAGAAGGCCCTGAACGTTACAATTAACTACCATTAATGCGTCGGATTCGAAAATCTACTCACAGGAGAAGTTCATACGGTGCTCGAGACAGCAATATCCCCTTGGAGACAATTCCGCTGGAGCCGATGTATTGAATCTCGACGCAATTTGAGAGTTCCATCGGCATTAGGAGGCCACGAACGTTGCAATTAACTATCATTTTTGCGTCGGATTCGAAAATCTAGACTTACAAGAGAACGACCATAAGGTGCCCGAGGCAGCATTAGACCCTTGGAGACAAGTCGGCTGGAGGACGATGTATTGAATCTCGACGCAATTTGAGAGTTTTATCGTCATCAGGAGGCGCTGAACGTTACTATTCACTATCATTTTTGCGTCGGATTCGAAAATCTAGACTCACAGGAGAAGGATCATATGGTGCCCGAGGCAGCAACAGACCCTTGGAGAGAAGTCGCCTGGAGGCCGATGTATTGAATATCGACGCAATTTGAGTGTTCCGTCGTCATTAGGAGGCCCTAAACGTTACAATTAACTATAATTTTTGCGTCGGATTCGATAATCTAAACTCACAGGAGTACGACCATAAGGTGCCCGAGGCAGCATTAGACCCTTGCAGACAAGTCGGCTGGAGGACGTTGAATTGAATCTCGACGCAATTTGAATGTCCCATTGTCATTACAAGGCCCTAAACGTTACGATTAACTATCAGTTTTGCGTCGGATTCGATGATCTAAACTCACAGGAGAACGACCATAAGGTGCCCGAGGCAGCAACAGACCCTTGGAGACAAGTCGGCGGGAGGCCGATGTATTGCATCTCGACCCAATTTGAGTGTTCCATCGTCATTACAAGGCCCTGAACGTTACAATTAACTATCATTTTTGCGTCGGATTCGAAAATCTAGACTATAAGGTGCCCGAGGCAGCAATAGACCCTTGGAGACAAGTCGGCTGGAGGCCGATGTATTGAATCTCGACTTAATTTGAGTGTTCCATCGGCGTTAGGAGGCCCTGAACGTTATAATTAACTATCATTTTTGCTTCGAATTCGATAATCTAAACTCACAGGAGTACGACCATAAGGTGCCCGAGGCAGCAATAGACCCTTGGAGACAAGTCGGCTGGAGGCGGATGTATTGAATCTCGACGCAATTAGAGTGTTCCATCGTCATTAGAAGACCCTGAACGTTACAATTAACTATCATTTTTGCGTCGGATTCGATAATCTAGACTCACAGAAGAACGACCATAAGGTGCCCGAGGCAGCAATAGACCCTTGGAGACAAGTCGGCTGGAGGCCGATGTATTGAATCTCGACGCAATTTGAGTGTTCCAACGTCATTACAAGGCCCTGAACGTTACAATTAACTATCATTTTTGCGTCGGATTCGAAAATCTAGACTCACAGGAGAACGACCATAGGGTGCCCGAGGCAGCAATATACCCTTGGAGACAAGTCGGCACGAGGCCGATGTATTGAATCTCGACGCAATTTGAGTGTTCCATCGGCATTAGGAGGCCCTGAACGTTACAATTAACTATCATTTTTGCGTCGGATTCGAAAATCTAGACTCACAGGAGAACGACCATAAGCTGCCCGAGGCGGCAACAGACTCTTGGAGACAAGTCGGCTGGAGGACGATGTATTGGATCGCGACGCAATTTGAGTCTTCTATCGTCATTAGGAGGCGCTGAACGTTACAATTCACTATCATTTTTGCGTCGGATTCGAAAATCTAGACTCACAGGAGAAGGACCATGTGGTGCCCGAGGCAGCGATATCCCCTTGGAGACAAGTCGGCTGGAGGCCGATGTATTGAATCTCGACGCAATTTGAGTGTTCCATCGACATTAAAAGGCCCTGAACGTTACAATTAACTATCATTTTTGCGTCGGATTCGAAAATCTAGACTCACAGGAGAGCGACCATAAGCTGCCCGAGGCAGCAACAGACCCTTGGAGACAAGTAGGATGGAGGACGATGTATTGAATCTCGACGCAATTTGAGTGTTCCATCGTCATTACAAGGCGCTGAACGTTACAATTAACTATCATTTTTGCGTCGGATTCGAAAATCTAGACTCACAGGAGAGCGACCATAAGCTGCCCGAGGCAGCAACAGACCCTTGGAGACAAGTAGGATGGAGGACGATGTATTGAATCTCGACGCAATTTGAGTGTTCCGTCGTCATTAGGAGGCCCTAAACGTTACAAATAACTATAATTTTTGCGTCGGATTCGATAATCTAAACTCACAGGAGTACGACCATAAGGTGCCCGAGGCAGCATTAGACCCTTGGAGACAAGTCGGCTGGAGGACGATGTATTGAATCTCGACGCAATTTGAATGTCCCATCGTCATTACAAGGCCCTAAACGTTACAATTAACTATCATTTTTGCGTCGGATTCGAAAATCTAGACTCACAGGAGAGCGACCATAAGCCGCCCGAGGCAGCAACAGACCCTTGGAGACAAGTAGGATGGAGGACGATGTATTGAATCTCGACGCAATTTGAGTGTTCCTTCGTCATTACAAGGCGCTGAACGTTACAATTAACTATCATTTTTGCGTCGGATTCGAAAATCTAGACTTACAAGAGAACGACCATAAAGTGCCCGAGGCAGCATTAGACCCTTGGAGACATGTCGGCTGGAGGACGATGTATTGGATCGCGACCCAATTTGAGTGTTCCATCGTCATTAGGAGGCCCTAAACGTTGCAATTAACTATCATTTTTGCGTCGGATTCGAAAATCTAGACTCACAGGAGAAGGATCATATTGTGCCCGAGACAGCAATATCCCCTTGGAGACAATTCGGCTGGAGGACGATGTATTGAATCTCGACGCAATTTGAGTGTCCCATCGTCATTAGGAGGCCCTAAACGTTACAATTAACTATCATTTTTGCGTCGGATTCGATAATCTAAACTCACAGCGGAACGACCATACGGTGCCCGAGGCAGCTATTGACCCTTGGAGACAAGTCGGTTGGAGGACGATGTATTGGATCGCGACGCAAAATGAGTGTTCCATCGTCATTAGGAGGCCCTGAATGTTACAATTAACTATCAGTTTTTCGTCGGATTCGAAAATCTAAAGTCACAGGAGAACGACCATATGGTGCCCAAGGCAGCGATAGACCCTTGGAGACAAGTCGGCTGGGGGCTGATGTATTGAATCTCGACGCAATTTGTGTGTTCCATCGTCATTACAAGGCCCTGAACCTTACAACTAACCATCAGTTTCGCGTCGGATTCGAAAATCTACTCACAGGAGAAGTTCATACGGTGCTCGAGACACCAATATACCCCTTGGAGACAAATCGGCTGGAGGACGATGTATTGAATCTCGACGCAATTTGAGTCTTCTATCGTCATTAGGAGGCGCTGAACGTTACAATACACTATCATTTTTGCGTCGGATTTGAAATTCTAGACTCACAGGAGAAAGATAATATTGGCCCGAGACAGCAATATCCCCTTGGAGACAATTCGGCTGGAGGACGATGTATTGAATCTCGACGCAATTTGAGTGTCCCATCGTCATTAGGAGGCCCTAAACGTTTACAATTAACTACCATTTTTCCGTCGGATTCGATAATCTAAACTCACAGGGGAACGACCATACGGAGCCCGAGGCAGCTATTGACCCTTGGAGACAAGTCGGTTGGAGGACGATGTATTGGATCGCGACGCAAAATGAGTGTTCCATCGTCATTAGGAGGCCCTGAATGTTACAATTAACTATCAGTTTTTTCGTCGGATTCGAAATCTAAACTCACAGGAGAACGACCATTAGGTGCCCGAAGCAGCAATAGACCGTTGGAGACAAGTCGGCTGGAGGCCGATGTATTGAATCTCGACGCAATTTGAGTGTCCCATCGTCATTAGAAGGCCTCTGAACGATACAATTAACTACCATTTATGCGTCGGATTCGAAAATCTACTCACAGGAGAAGTTCATACGGTGCTCGAGACAGCAATATCCCCTTGGAGACAATTCCGCTGTGAGGCCGATGTATTGAATCTCGACGCAATTTGAGAGTTCCATCGGCATTAGGAGGCCGTGAACGTTGCAATTAACTATCATTTTTGCGTCGGATTCGAAAATCTAGACTTACAAGAGAACGACCATAAGGTGCCCGAGGCAGCATTAGACCCTTGGAGACAAGTCGGCTGGAGACGATGTATTGAATCTCGACGCAATTTGAGAGTTTTATCGTCATCAGGAGGCGCTGAACCGTTACAATTAACTATAATTTTTTGCGTCGGATTCGATAATCTAAACTCACAGGAGTACGACCATTAGGTGCCCGAGGCAGCATTAGACCCTTGGAGACAAGTCGGCTGGAGGACGATGTATTGAATCTCGACGCAATTTGAGTGTTCCGTCGTCATTAGGAGGCCCTAAACGTTACAATTAACTATAATTTTTGCGTCGGATTCGATAATCTAAACTCACAGGAGTACGACCATAAGGTGCCCGAGGCAGCATTAGACCCTTGGAGACAAGTCGGCTGGAGGACGATGTATTGAATCTCGACGCAATTTGAATGTCCCATCGTCATGTACAGGGCCCTAAACGTTACAATTAACTATCATTTTTGCGTCGGGATTCGAAAATCTAGACTCACAGGAGAGCGACCATAAGCTGCCCGAGGGCAGCAACAGACCCTTGGAGACAAGTAGGATGGAGGACGATGTATTGAATCTCGACGCAATTTGAGTGTTCCATCGTCATTACAAGGCGCTGAACGTTACAATTAACTATCATTTTTTGCGTCGGATTCGAAAATCTAGACTTACAAGAGAACGACCATAAAGTGCCCGAGGCAGCATTAGACCCTTGGAGACATGTCGGCTGGAGGACGATGTATTGGATCGCGACCCAATTTGAGTGTTCCATCGTCATTAGGAAGGCCCTAAACGTTACAATTAACTATCATTTTTGCTTCGGATTCGAAAATCTAGACTCACAGGAGAAGGATCATATTGGCCCGAGACAGCAATATCCCCTTGGAGGACAAGTCGGCTGGAGGACGATGTATTGAATCTCGACGCAATTTGAGTGTCCCATCGTCATTAGGAGGCCCTAAACGTTACAATTAACTATCATTTTTTGAGTCGGATTCGATAATCTAAACTCACAGCGGAACGACCATACGGTGCCCGAGGCAAGCTATTGACCCTTGGAGACAAGTCGGTTGGAGGACGATGTATTGGATCGCGACGCAAAATGAGTGTTCCATCGTCATTAGGAGGCCCTGAATGTTACAATTAACTATCAGTTTTTCGTCGGATTCGAAAATCTAAACTCACAGGGAGAACGACCATAAGGTGCCCAAGGCAGCGATAGACCCTTGGGGACAAGTCGGCTGGAGGCTGATGTATTGAATCTCGACGCAATTTGTGTGTTCCATCGTCATTACAAGGCCCTGAACCTTACAACTAACTATCAGTTTCGCGTCGGATTCGAAAATCTACTCACAGGAGAAGTTCATACGGTGCTCGAGACAGCAATATACCCCTTGGAGACAAATCGGCTGGAGGACGATGTATTGAATCTCGACGCAATTTGAGTCTTCTATCGTCATTAGGAGGCGCTGAACGTTACTATTCCTATCATTTTTGCGTCGGATTCGAAAATCTAGACTTACAGGAGAACGACCATAAGGTGCCTGAGGGAGCATTAGACCCTTGGAGACAAGTCGGCTGGAGGACGATGTATTGAATCTCGACGCAATTTGAGAGTTTTATCGTCATCAGGAGGCGCTGAACGTTACTATTCACTATCATTTTTGCGTCGGATTCGAAAATCTAGACTCACAGGAGAAGGATCATATGGTGCCCGAGGCAGCAACAGACCCTTGGAGACAAGTCGCCTGGAGGCCGATGTATTGAATATCGACGCAATTTGAGTCAATTTGAGTGTTCCGTCGTCATTAGGAGGCCCTAAACGTTACAATTAACTATAATTTTTGCGTCGGATTCGATAATCTAAACTCACAGGAGTACGACCATAAGGTGCCCGAGGCAGCATTAGACCCTTGGAGACAAGTCGGCTGGAGGACGATGTATTGAATCTCGACGCAATTTGAATGTCCCATCGTCATTACAAGGCCCTAAACGTTACAATTAACTATCAGTTTTGCGTCGGATTCGATGATCTAAACTCACAGGAGAACGACCTTAAGGTGCCCGAGGCAGCAACAGACCCTTGGAGACAAGTCGGCGGGAGGCCGATGTATTGCATCTCGACCCAATTTGAGTGTTCCATCGTCATTACAAGGCCCTGAACGTCACAATTAACTATCATTTTTGCGTCGGATTCGAAAATCTAGACTCACAGGAGAACGACCATAAGGTGCCCGAGGCAGCAATAGACCCTTGGAGACAAGTCGGCTGGAGGCCGATGTATTGAATCTCGACTTAATTTGAGTGTTCCATCGGCGTTAGGAGGCCCTGAACGTTATAATTAACTATCATTTTTGCTTCGAATTCGATAATCTAAACTCACAGGAGTACGACCATAAGGTGCCCGAGGCAGCAATAGACCCTTGGAGACAAGTCGGCTGGAGGCGGATGTATTGAATCTCGACGCAATTTGAGTGTTCCATCGTCATTACAAGACCCTGAACGTTACAATTAACTATCATTTTTGCGTCGGATTCGAAAACCTAGACTCACAGAAGAACGACCATAAGGTGCCCGAGGCAGCAATAGACCCTTGGAGACAAGTCGGCTGGTGGCCGATGTATTGAATCTCGACGCAATTTGAGTGTTCCATCGTCATTACAAGGCCCTGAACGTTACAATTAACTATCATTTTTGCGTCGAATTCGAAAATCTAGACTCACAGGAGAACGACCATAGGGTGCCCGAGGCAGCAATATACCCTTGGAGACAAGTCGGCTGGAGGCCGATGTATTGAATCTCGACGCAATTTGAGTGTTCCATCGTCATTACAAGGCCCTGAACGTTACAATTAACTATCATTTTTGCGTCGGATTCGAAAATCTAGGCTCACAGGAGAACGACCATAAGGGGCCCGAGGCAGCAATAGACCCTTGGAGACAAGTCGGCTGGAGGCCGATGTATTGAATCTCGACGCAATTTGAGTGTTCCATCGTCATTACAAGGCGCTGAACGTTACAATTAACTATCATTTTTGCGTCGGATTCGAAAATCTAGACTTACAAGAGAACGACCATAAAGTGCCCGAGGCAGCATTAGATCCTTGGAGACAAGTCGGCTGGAAGACGATGTATTGGATCGCGACGCAATTTGAGTGTACCATCGTCATTAGGAGGCCCTGAATGTTACAATTAACTATCATTTTTGCGTCGGATTTGATAATCTAGACTCACAGGAGAACGACCATAAGGTGCCCGAGGCAGCAATTGACCCTTGGAGACAAGTCGGCTGGAGGCCGATGAATTGAATCTCGACGCAATTTGAGTGTTCCATCGTCATTACAAGGCCCTGAACGATACAATTAACTATCATTTTTGCGTCGGATTCGAAAATCTAGACTCACAGGAGAACGACCATAAGGTGCCCGAGGCAGCAATAGACCCTTAGAGACAAGTTGGCTGGAGGCCGATGTATTGAATCTCGACACTATTTGAGTGTTCCATCGGCATTAGGAGGCCCTGAACGTTATAATTAACTATCATTTTTGCGTCGGACTCGATAATCTAAACTCACAGGAGAACGACCATAAGGTACCCGAGGCAGCAATTGACCCTTGGAGACAAGTCGGCTGGAGGCCGATGTATTGAATCTCGACGCAATTTGAGTGCTCCATCGTCATTACAAGGCCATGAACGATACAATTAACTATCATTTTTGCGTCGGATTCGAAAATCTAGACTCACAGGAGAACGACCATAAGGTGCCCGAGGCAGCAATAGACCATTGGAGACAAGTAGGCTGGAGGCCGATGTATTGAATCTCGACACTATTCGAGTGTTCCATCGGCATTAGGAGGCCCTGAACGTTATAATTAACTATCATTTTTGCGTCGGATTCGATAATCTAAACTCACAGGAGAACGACCATAAGATGTCCGAGGCAGCAATAGACCCTTGGAGACAAGTCGGCTGGAGGCCGATGTATTGAATCTCGACGCAATTTGAGTGTTCCATCGTCATTACAATGCCCTGAACGTTACAATTAACTATCATTTTTGCGTCGGGTTCGAAAATCTAGACTCACAGGAGAACGACCATAAGGTGCCCGAGGCAGCAATAGACCCTTGGAGACAAGTCGGCTGGAGGACGATGTATTGAATCTCGACGCAATTTGAGAGTTCCAACGTCATTAGGCTGCCCTGAACGTTACAATTAACTATCATTTTTGCGTCGGATTTGAAAATCTAGACTTACAAGAGAACGACCATAAAGTGCCCGAGGCAGTATTAGATCCTTGGAGAGAAGTCGGCTGGAGGACGATGTATTGGATCGCGACGCAATTTGAGTGTTCCTTCGTCATTAGGAGGCCCTGAATGTTACAATTAACTATCAGTTTTTCGTCGGATTCGAAAATCTAGACTCACAGGAGAACGACCATAAGGTGCCCGAGGCAGCATCACCCTTGGAGACAAGTCGGCGGGAGGCCGATGTATTGAATCTCGACGCAATTTGAGTGTTCCATCGTCATTACATGGCCCTGAACGTTACAATTAACTATCATTTTTACGTCGGATTCGAAAATCTAGACTCACAGGAGAACGACCATAAGGTGAACGAGGCAGCAATAGACCCTTGGAGACAAGTCGGCTGGTGGCCGATGTATTGAATCTCGACGCAATTTGAGTGTTCCATCGGCATTAGGAGGCCCTGAACGTTACAATTAACTATCATTTTTGCGTCGGATTCGATAATCTAAACTCACAGGAGAACGACCTTAAGGTGCCCGAGGCAGCAATAGACCCATGGAGACAAGTCGGCTGGAGGCCGATGTATTGAATCTCGACGCAATTTGAGTGATCCATCGTCATTACAAGGCCCTGAACGTTACAATTAACTATCATTTTTGCGTCGGATTCGAAAATCTAGACTCACAGGAGAACGACCATAAGGTGCCCGAGGCAGCAATATACCCTTGGAGACAAGTCGGCTGGAGGCCGATGTATTGAATCTCAACGCAATTTGAGTGTTCCATCGGCATTAGGAGGCCCTGAACGTTACAATTAACTATCATTTTTGCGTCGGATTCAATAATCTAAACTCACAGGAGAACGACCATAAGGTGCCCGAGGCAGCAATAGACCCATGGAGACAAGTCGGCTGGAGGCCGATGTATTGAATCTCGACGCAATTTGAGTGTTCCATCGTCATTACAAGGCCCTTAACGTTACAATTAACTATCACTTTTGCGTCGGATTCGAAAATCTAGACTCACAGGAGAACGACCATAAGGTGCCCGAGGCAGCAATATACCCTTGGAGACAAGTCGGCTGGAGGCCGATGTTTTGAATCTCGACGCAATTTGAGTGTTCCATCGGCATTAGGAGGCCCTGAACGTTACAATTAACTATCATTTTTGCGTCGGATTCGAAAATCTAGACTCACAGGAGAACGACCATAAGCTGCCCGAGGCAGCAACAGACCCTTGGAGACAAGTCGGCTGGAGGACGATGTATTGGATCGCGACGTAATTTGAGTCTTCTACCGTCATTAGGAGCCGCTGAACGTTACAATTCACTAACATTTTTGCGTCGGATTCGAAAATCTAGACTCACAGGAGAAGGACCATGTGGTGCCCGAGGCAGCGATATCCCCTTGGAGACAAGTCGGCTGGAGGCCGATGTATTGAATCTCGACGCAATTTGAGTGTTCCATCGTCATTACAAGGCCCTGAACGTTACAATTAACTATCATTTTTGCGTCGGATTCGAAAATCTAGACCCACAGGAGAACGACCATAAGCTGCCCGGGGCAGCAACAGACCCTTGGAGACAAGTCGGCTGGAGGACGATGTATTGGATCTCGACGCAATTTGAGTGTTCCATCGGCATTAGGAGGCCCTGAACGTTAAAATAAACTATCATTTTTTCGTCGGATTCGATAATCTAAACTCACAGGAGAACGACCATACGGTGCCCGAGGCAGCAAAAGACCCTTGGAGACAAGTCGGCTGGAGGACGATGTATTGAATCTCGACGCAATTTGAGTGTTCCATCGTCATTACAAGGCCCTGAACGTTACAATTAACTATCATTTTTGCGTCGGATTCGAAAATCTAGACTCACAGGAGAACGACCATAAGGTGCCCGAGGCAGCAATAGACCCTTGGAGACAAGTCGGCTGGAGGACGATGTATTGGATCGCGACGCAATTTGAGTCTTCTATCGTCATTAGGAGGCGCTGAACGTTACAATTCACTATCATTTTTGCGTCGGATTCGAAAATCTAGACTCACAGGAGAAGGACCATGTGGTGCCCGAGGCAGCGATATCCCCTTGGAGACAAGTCGGCTGTAGGCCGATGTATTGAATCTCGACGCAATTTGAGGGTTCCATCGGCATTAGGAGGCCCTGAACGTTACAATTAACTATCATTTTTGCGTCGGGTTCGAAAATCTTGACACACAGGAGAAGGACCATGTGGTGCCCGAGGCAGCGATATCCCCTTGGAGACAAGTCGGCTGGAGCCCGATGTATTGGATCTCGACGCAATTTGAGAGTTCCAACGTCATTAGGCTGCCCTGAACGTTACAATTAACTATCATTTTTGCGTCGGATTCGAAAATCTAGACTTACAAGAGAACGACCATAAAGTGCCCGAGGCAGCATTAGATCCTTGGAGACAAGTCGGCTGGAGGACGATGTATTGGATCGCGACGCAATTTGAGTGTTCCTTCGTCATTAGGAGGCCCTGAATGTTACAATTAACTATCAGTTTTTCGTCGGATTCGAAAATCTAGACTCACAGGAGAACGACCATAAGGTGCCCGAGGCAGCATCACCCTTGGAGACAAGTCGGCGGGAGGCCGATGTATTGAATCTCGACGCAATTTGAGTGTTCCATCGTCATTACATGGCCCTGAACGTTACAATTAACTATCATTTTTGCGTCGGATTCGAAAATCTAGACTCACAGGAGAACGACCATAAGGTGATCGAGGCAGCAATAGACCCTTGGAGACAAGTCGGCTGGTGGCCGATGTATTGAATCTCGACGCAATTTGAGTGTTCCATCGGCATTAGGAGGCCCTGAACGTTACAATTAACTATCATTTTTGCGTCGGATTCGATAATCTAAACTCACAGGAGAACGACCTTAAGGTGCCCGAGGCAGCAATAGACCCATGGAGACTAGTCGGCTGGAGGCCGATGTATTGAATCTCGACGCAATTTGAGTGATCCTTCGTCATTAAAAGGCCCTGAACGTTACAATTAACTGTCATTTTTGCGTCGGATTCGAAAATCTAGACTCACAGGAGAACGACCATAAGGTGCCCGAGGCAGCAATATACCCTTGGAGACAAGTCGGCTGGAGGCCGATGTATTGAATCTCGACGCAATTTGAGTGTTCCATCGGCATTAGGAGGCCCTGAACGTTCCAATTAACTATCATTTTTGCGTCGGATTCGATAATCTAAACTCACAGGAGAACGACCATAAGGTGCCCGAGGCAGCAATAGACCCATGGAGACAAGTCGGCTGGAGGCCGATGTATTGAATCTCGACGCAATTTGAGTGTTCCATCGTCATTACAAGGCCCTTAACGTTACAATTAACTATCATTTTTGCGTCGGATTCGAAAATCTAGACTCACAGGAGAACGACCATAAGGTGCCCGATTCAGCAATATACCCTTGGAGACAAGTCGGCTGGAGGCCGATGTTTTGAATCTCGCGCAATTTGAGTGTTCCATCGGCATTAGGAGGCCCTGAACGTTACAATTAACTATCATTTTTGCGTCGGATTCGAAAATCTACACTCACAGGAGAACGACCATAAGCTGCCCGAGGCAGCAACAGACCCTTGGAGACAAGTCGGCTGGAGGACGATGTATTGGATCGCGACGCAATTTGAGTCTTCTATCGTCATTAGGAGGCGCTGAACGTTACAATTCACTATCATTTTTGCGTCGGATTCGAAAATCTAGACTCACAGGAGAAGGACCATGTGGTGCCCGAGGCAGCGATATCCCCTTGGAGACAAGTCGGCTGGAGGCCGATGTATTGAATCTCTACGCAATTTGAGTGTTCCATCGTCATTACAAGGCCCTGAACGTTACAATTAACTATCATTTTTGCGTCGGATTCGAAAATCTAGACCCACAGGAGAACGACCATAAGCTGCCCGGGGCAGCAACAGACCCTTGGAGACAAGTCGGCTGGAGGATGATGTATTGAATCTCGACGCAATTTGAGTGTTCCATCGTCATTACAAGGCCCTGAACGTTACAATTAACTATCATTTTTGCGTCGGATTCGAAAATCTAGACTCACAGGAGAACGACCATAAGGTGCCCGAGGCAGCAATAGACCCTTGGAGACAAGTCGGCTGGAGGACGATGTATTGGATCGCGACGCAATTTGAGTCTTCTATCGTCATTAGGAGGCGCTGAACGTAACAATTCACTATCATTTTTGCGTCGGATTCGAAAATCTAGACTCACAGGAGAAGGACCATGTGGTGCCCGAGGCAGCGATATCCCCTTGGAGACAAGTCGGCTGGAGGCCGATGTATTGAATCTCGACGCAATTTGAGTGTTCCATCGGCATTAGGAGGCCCTGAACGTTACAATTAACTATCATTTTTGCGTCGGGTTCGAAAATCTTGACTCACAGGAGAAGGACCATGTGGTGCCCGAGGCAGCGATATCCCCTTGGAGACAAGTCGGCTGGAGGCCGATGTATTGAATCTCGACGCAATTTGAGTGTTCCATCGTCATTACAAGGCCCTGAACGATACAATTAACTATCATTTTTGCGTCGGATTCGAAAATCTAGACTCACAGGAGAACGACCATAAGGTGCCCGAGGCAGCAATAGACCCTTGGAGACAAGTCGGCTGGTGGCCGATGTATTGAATCTCGACGCAATTTGAGTGTTCCATCGGCATTAGGAGGCCCTGAACGTTACAATTAACTATCATTTTTGCGTCGGATTCGATAATCTAAACTCACAGGAGAACGACCATAAGGTGCCCGAGGCAGCAATAGACCCATGGAGACAAGTCGGCTGGAGGCCGCTGTATTGAATCTCGACGCAATTTGAGTGTTCCATCGGCATTAGGAGGCCCTGAACGTTACAATTAACTATCATTTTTGCGTCGGGTTCGAAAATCTTGACTCACAGGAGAAGGACCATGTGGTGCCCGAGGCAGCGATATCCCCTTGGAGACAAGTCGGCTGGAGGGCGATGTATTGGATCATGACGCAATTTGAGTGTTCCTTCGTCATTAGGAGGCCCTGAATGTTACAATTAACTATCAGTTTTTCGTCGGATTCGAAAATCTAGACTCACAGGAGAACGACCATAAGGTGCCCGAGGCAGCATCACCCTTGGAGACAAGTCGGCGTTAGGCCGATGTATTGAATCTCGACGCAATTTGAGTGTTCCATCGTCATTAAATGGCCCTGAACGTTACAATTAACTATCATTTTTGCGTCGGATTCGAAAATCTAGACTCACAGGAGAACGACCATAAGGTGCCCGAGGCAGCAATAGACCCTTGGAGACAAGTCGGCTGGTGGCCGATGTATTGAATCTCGACGCAATTTGAGTGTTCCATCGGCATTAGGAGGCCCTGAACGTTACAATTAACTATCATTTTTGCGTCGGATTCGATAATCTAAACTCACAGGAGAACGACCATAAGGTGCCCGAGGCAGCAATAGACCCATGGAGACAAGTCGGCTGGAGACCGATGTATTGAATCTCGACGCAATTTGAGTGTTCCATCGGCATTAGGAGGCCCTGAACGTTACAATTAACTATCATTTTTGCGTCGGGTTCGAAAATCTTGACTCACAGGAGAAGGACCATGTGGTGCCCGAGGCAGGGATATCCCCTGGGAGACAAGTCGGCTGGAGGACGATGTATTGGATCATGACGCAATTTGAGTGTTCCTTCGTCATTAGGAGGCCCTGAATGTTACAATTAACTATCAGATTTTCGTCGGATTCGAAAATCTAGACTCACAGGAGAACGACCATAAGGTGCCCGAGGCAGCATCACCCTTGGAGACAAGTCGGCGTTAGGCCGATGTATTGAATTTCGACGCAATTTGAGTGTTCCATCGTCATTAAATGGCCCTGAACGTTACAATTAACTATCATTTTTTGCGTCGGATTCGAAAATCTAGACTCACAGGAGAACGACCATAAGGTGCCCGAGGCAGCAATAGACCCTTGGAGACAAGTCGGCTGGTGGCCGATGTATTGAATCTCGACGCAATTTGAGTGTTCCATCGGCATTAGGAGGCCCTGAACGTTACAATTAACTATCATTTTTGCGTCGGATTCGATAATCTAAACTCAAAGGAGAACGACCATAAGGTGCCCGAGGCAGCAATAGACCCATGGAGACAAGTCGGCTGGAGGCCGATGTATTGAATCTCGACGCAATTTGAGTGTTCCATCGGCATTAGGAGGCCCTGAACGTTACAATTAACTATCATTTTTGCGTCGGGTTCGAAAATCTTGACTCACAGGAGAAGGACCATGTGGTGCCCGAGGCAGCGATATCCCCTGGGAGACAAGTCGGCTGGAGGACGATGTATTGGATCATGACGCAATTTCAGTGTTCCTTCGTCATTAGGAGGCCCTGAATGTTACAATTAACTATCAGTTTTTCGTCGGATTCGAAAATCTAGACTCACAGGAGAACGACCATAAGGTGCCCGAGGCAGCATCACCCTTGGAGACAAGTCGGCGTTAGGCCGATGTATTGAATCTCGACGCAATTTGAGTGTTCCATCGTCATTAAATGGCCCTGAACGTTACAATTAACTATCATTTTTGCGTCGGATTCGAAAATCTAGACTCACAGGAGAACGACCATAAGGTGCCCGAGGCAGCAATAGACCCTTGGAGACAAGTCGGCTGGTGGCCGATGTATTGAATCTCGACGCAATTTGAGTGTTCCATCGGCATTAGGAGGCCCTGAACGTTACAATTAACTATCATTTTTGCGTCGGATTCGATAATCTAAACTCACAGGAGAACGACCATAAGGTGCCCGAGGCAGCGATATCCCCTTGGAGACAAGTTGGCTGGAGGCCGATGTATTGAATCTCGACGCAATTTTCGTGTTCCATCGTCATTACAAGGCCCTGAACGTTACAATTATCTAGCATTTTTGCGTCGGATTCGAAAATCTAGACTCACAGGACAACGACCATAAGATGCCCGAGGCCGCAATATACATTCGGAGACAAGTCGGCTGGAGGACGATGTATTGAATCTCGACGCAATTTGAGAGTTCCAACGTCATTAGGCGGCCCTGAACGTTACAATTAACTATCATTTTTGCGTCGGATTCGAAAATTTTGACTTACAAGAGAACGACCATAAAGTGCCCGAGGCATCATTAGATCCTTGGAGACAAGTCGGCTGGAGGACGATGTATTGGATCGCGACGCAATTTGAGTGTTCCTTCGTCATTAGGAGGCCCTGAATGTTACAATTAACTATCAGTTTTTCGTCGGATTCGAAAATCTAGGCTCACAGGAGAACGACCATAAGGTGCCCGAGGCAGCATCACCCTTGGAGACAAGTCGGCGGGAGGCTGATGTATTGAATCTCGACGCAATTTGAGTGTTCCATCGTCATTACATGGCCCTGAACGATACAATTAACTATCATTTTTTCGTCGGATTCGAAAATCTAGACTCACAGGAGAACGACCATAAGGTGCCCGAGGCAGCAATAGACCCTTGGAGACAAGTCGGCTGGTGGCCGATGTATTGAATCTCGACGCAATTTGAGTATTCCATCGGCATTAGGAGGCCCTGAACGTTACAATTAACTATCATTTTTGCGTCGGATTCGATAATCTAAACTCACAGGAGAACGACCATAAGGTGCCCGAGGCAGCAATAGACCCATGGAGACAAGTCGGCTGAAGGCCGATGTATTGAATCTCGACGCAATTTGAGTGTTCCATCGTCATTACAAGGCCCTGAACGTTACAATTAACTATCATTTTTGCGTCGGATGCGAAAATCTAGACTCACAGGAGAACGACCATAAGGTGCCCGAGGCAGCAATATACCCTTGGAGACAAGTCGGCTGGAGGCCGATGTATTGAATTTCGACGCAATTTGAGTGTTCCATCGGCATTAGGAGGCCCTGAACGTTACAATGAACTATTATTTTTGCGTCGGATTCGAAAATCTAGACTCACAGGAGAGCGACCATTAGCTGCCCGAGGCAGCAACAGACCCTTGGAGACAAGTCGGCTGGAGGACGATGTATTGAATCTCGACGCAATTTGAGTGTTCCATCGTCATTACAAGGCCTTGAACGTTACAATTAACTATCATTTTTGCGTCGGATTCGAAAATCTAGACTCACAGGAGAACGACCATTAGGTGCCCGAGGCAGCAATAGACCCTTGGAGACAAGTCGGCTGGAGGAGGATGTATTGGTTCGCGACGCAATTTGAGTCTTCTATCGTCATTAGGAGGCGCTGAACGTTACAATTCACTATCATTTTTGCGTCGGATTCGAAAATCTAGACTCACAGGAGAAGGACCATAAAGTGCCCGAGGCAGCGATATCCCCTTGGAGACAAGTCGGCTGGAGGCCGATGTATTGAATCTCGACGCAATTTGAGTGTTCCATCGTCATTACAAGGCCCTGAACGTTACAATTAACTATCATTTTTGCGTCGGATTCGAAAATCTAGACTCACAGGAGAACGACCATAAGGTGCACGAGGCAGCAATAGACCCTTGGAGACAAGTCGGCTGGAGGCCGACGTATTGAATCTAGACACAATTTGAGTGTTCCATCGGCATTAGGAGGCCCTGAACGTTGTAATTAACTATCATTTTTGCGTCGGATTCGATAATCTAAACTCACAGGAGAACGACCATAAGGTGCCCGAGGCAGCAATAGACCCTTGGAGACAAGTCGGCTGGAGGCCGATGTATTGAATCTCGACGCAATTTGAGTGTTCCATCGTCATTACAAGGCCCTGAACGTTACAATTAACTATCATTTTTGCGTCGGATTCGAAAATCTAGACTCACAGGAGAACGACCATAAGGTGCCCTAGGCAGGAATAGACCCTAGGAGACAAGTCGGCTGGAGGCCGATGTATCGAATGTCAACGCAATTTGAGTGTTCCATCGGCATTAGGAGGCCCTGAAAGTTACAACTAACTATCATTTTTGCGTCGGATTCGAAAATCTAGACTCATAGGAGAACGACCATAAGGTGCGCGAGGCAGCAATAGACCCTTGGAGACGAGTCGGCTGGAGGCCGATGTATTGAATCTCGACGCAATTTGGGTGTTCCATCGTCAGTACAAGGCCCTGAACGTTACAATTAACTATCATTTTTGCGTCGGATTCGAAAATCTAGACTCACAGGAGAACGACCATAAGGTGCCCGAGGCAGCAATAGACCCTTGGAGACAAGTCGGCTGGAGGACGATGTATTGAATCTCGACGCAATTTGAGAGTTCCAACGTCATTAGGCGGCCCTGAACGTTACAATTAACTATCATTTTTGCGTCGGATTCGAAAATCTAGAATTACAAGAGAACGACCATAATGTGCCCGAGGCAGAATTAGATCCATGGAGGCAAGTCGGCTGGAGGACGATGTATTGGATCGCGACGCAATTTGAGTGTTCCATCGTCATTTGGAGGCCCTGAATGTTACAATTAACTATCAGTTTTTCATCGGATTCGAAAACTAGACTCACAGGAGAACGACCATAAGGTGCCCGAGACAGCAATATCCCCTTGGAGACAAGTCGGCTGGAGGACGATGTATTGAATCTCGACGCAATTTGAGTGTTCCATCGTCATTACAAGGCCCTGAACGTTACAATTAACTATCAGTTTCGCGTCAAATTCGAAAATCTACTCACAGGAGAAGTTCATACGGTGCTCGAGACAGCAATATACCCCTTGGAGACAAATCGGCTGGAGGACGATGTATTGAATCTCGACGCAATTTGAGTGTTCCATAGGCATTAGGAGGCCCTGAACGTTACAATGAACTATTATTTTTGCGTCGGATTCGAAAATCTAGACTCACAGGAGAGCGACCATTTGCTGCCCGAGGCAGCAACAGACCCTTGGAGACAAGTCGGCTGGAGGACGATGTATTGGATCGCGACGCAATTTGAGTCTTCTATCGTCATTAGGAGGCGCTGAACGTTACAATTCACTATCATTTTTGCGTCGGATTCGAAAATCTAGACTCACAGGAGAAGGACCATAAGGTGCCCGAGGCAGCGATATCTCTTGGAGACAAGTCGGCTGGAGGCCGATGTATTGAATCTCGACGCAATTTGAGTGTTCCATCGTCATTACAAGGCCCTGAACGTTACAATTAACTATCATTTTTGCGTCGGATTCGAAAATCTAGACTCACAGGAGAACGACCCTAAGGTGCACGAGGCAGCAATAGACCCTTGGAGACAAGTCGGCTGGAGGCCGATGTATTGAATCTAGACACAATTTGAGTGTTCCATCGGCATTAGGAGGCCCTGAACGTTATAATTAACTATCATTTTTGCGTCGGATTCGATAATCTAAACTCACAGGAGAACGACCATAAGGTGCCCGAGGCAGCAATAGACCCTTGGAGACAAGTCGGCTGGAGGCCGATGTATTGAATCTCGACGCAATTTGAGTGTTCCATCGTCATTACAAGGCCCTGAACGTTACAATTAACTATCATTTTTGCGTCGGATTCGAAAATCTAGACTCACAGGAGAACGACCATAAGGTGCCCTAGGCAGCAATAGACCCTTGGAGACGAGTCGGCTGGAGGCCGATGTATTGAATCTCGACGCAATTTGAGTGTTCCATCGTCAGTACAAGGCCCTGAACGTTACAATTAACTATCATTTTTGCGTCGGATTCGAAAATCTAGACTCACAGGAGAACGACCATAATGTGCCCGAGGCAGCAATAGACCCTTGGAGACAAGTCGGCTGGAGGACGATGTATTGAATCTCGACGCAATTTGAGAGTTCCAACGTCATTACAAGGCGCTGAACGTTACAATTAACTATCATTTTTGCGTCGGATTCGAAAATCTAGAATTACAAGAGAACGACCATAATGTGCCCGAGGCAGCATTAGATCCATGGAGGCAAGTCGGCTGGAGGACGATGTATTGGATCGGGACGCAATTTGAGTGTTCCATAGTCATTAGGAGGCCCTGAATGTTACAATTAACTATCAGTTTTTCATCGGATTCGAAAATCTAGACTCACAGGAGAACGACCATAAGGTGCCCGAGACAGCAATATCCCCTTGGAGACAAGTCGGCTGGAGGACGATGTATTGAATCTCGACGCAATTTGAGTGTCCCATCGTCATTAGGAAGCCCTAAACGTTACAATTAACTATAATTTTTGCGTCGGATTCGATAATCTAAACTCACAGGGGAACGACCATACGGTGCCCGAGGCAGCTATTGACCCTTGGAGACAAGTCGGTTGGAGGACGATGTATTGGATCGCGACGCAAAATGAGTGTTCCTTCGTCATTAGGAGGCCCTGAATGTTACAATTAACTATCAGTTTTTCGTCGGATTCGAAAATCTAAACTCACAGGAGAACGACCATAAGGTGCCCGAGGCAGCAGTAGACCGTTGGAGACAAATCGTCTGGAGGCCGATGTATTGATCTCGACGCAATTTGAGTGTTCCATCGTCATTACAAGGCCCTGAACGTTACAATTAACTATCAGTTTCGCGTCAAATTCGAAAACCTACTCACAGGAGAAGTTCATACGGTGCTCGAGACAGCAATATACCCCTTGGAGACAAATCGGCTGGAGGACGATGTATTGAATCTCGACGCAATTTGAGTCTTCTGTCGTCATTAGGAGGCGCTGAACGTTACAATTCACTATCATTTTTGCGTCGGATTCGAAAATCTAGACTCACAGGAAAAGGATCATATTGTGCCCGAGACAGCAATATCCCCTTGGAGACAAGTCGGCTGGAGGACGATGTATTGAATCTCGACGCAATTTGAGTGTCCTATCGTCATTAGGAGGCCCTAAACGTTACAATTAACTATCATTTTTGCGTCGGATTCGATAATCTGAACTCACAGGGGAACGACCATACGGTGCCCGAGGCAGCTATTGACCCTTGGAGATAAGTCGGCTGGAGGACGATGTATTGGATCGCGACGCAATTTGAGTCTTCTATCGTCATTAGGAGGCGCTGAACGTTACAATTAACTATCATTTTTGCGTCGGATTCGAAAATCTAGACTCACAGGAGAAGGACCATGTGGTGCCCGAGGCAGCGATATCCCCTTCGAGACAAGTCGGCTGGAGGCCGATGTATTGAATCTCGACGCAATATGAGTGTTCCATCGTCATTACATGGCCCTGAACGTTACAATTAACTATCATTTTTGCGTCGGATTCGAAAATCTAGACTCACAGGAGAACGACAATAAGGTGCCCGAGGCAGCATTAGATCCTTGGAGACAAGTCGGCTGGAGGACGATGTATTGGATCGCGACGCAATTTGAGTGTTCCTTCGTAATTAGGAGGCCCTGAATGTTACAATTAACTATCAGTTTTTCGTCGGATTCGAAAATCTAGACTCACAGGAGAACGACCATAAGGTGCCCGAGGCAGCATCACCGTTGGAGCAAGTCGGCGGGAGGCCGATGTATTGAATCTCGACGGAATTTGAGTGTTCCATCGGCATTAGGAGGCCCTGAACGTTACAATTGACTATAATTTTTGCGTCGGATTCGATAATCTAAACTCACAGGAGAACGACCATAAGGTGCCCGAGGCAGCAATAGACCCATGGAGACAAGTCGGCTGGAGGCCGATGTATTGAATCTCGACGCAATTTGAGTGTTCCATCGTCATTACAAGGCCCTGAACGTTACAATTAACTATCATTTTTGCGTCGGATTCGAAAATCTAGACTCACAGGAGAACGACCATAAGGTGCCCGAGGCAGCAACAGACCCTTGGAGACAAGTCGGCTGGAGGTCGATGTATTGGATCGCGACGCAATTTGAGTCTTCTATCGTCATTAGGTGGCGCTGAACGTTACAATTCACTATCATTTTTGCGTCGGATTCGAAAATCTAGACTCACAGGAGAAGGACCATGTGGTGCCCGAGGCATCGATATCCCCTTGGAGACAAGTCGGCTGGAGGCCGATGTATTGAATCTCGACGCAATTTGAGTGTTCCATCGTCATTACAAGGCCCTGAACGTTACAATTAACTATCATTTTTGCGTCGGATTCGAAAATCTAGACTCACAGGAGAACGACCATAAGGTGCCCGAGGCAGCAATAGACCCTTGGAGACAAGTCGGCTGGAGGCCGATGTATTGAATCTCGACACAATTTGAGTGTTCCATCGGCATTAGGAGGCCCTGAACGTTATAATTAACTATCATTTTTGCGTCGGATTCGATAATCTAAACTCACAGGAGAACGACCATAAGGTGCCGGAGGCAGCAATAGACCCTTGGAGACAAGTCGGCTGGAGGCCGATGTATTGAATCTCGACGCAATTTGAGTGTTCCATCGTCATTACAAGGCCCTGAACGTTACAATTAACTATCATTTTTGCGTCGGATTCGAAAATCTAGACTCACAGCAGAACGACCATAAGGTGCCCGAGGCAGCAATAGACCCTCGGAGACAAGTCGGCTGGAGGCGGATGTATTAAATGTCGACGCAATTTGAGTGTTCCATCGTCATTAGGAGGCCCTGAACGTTACAATTAACTATCATTTTTGCGTCGGATTCGAAAATCTAGACTCACAGGAGAACGACCATAAGGTGCCCGAGGCAGCAATAGACCCTTGGAGACAAGTCGGCTGGAGGCCGATGTATTGAATCTCGACGCAATTTGAGAGTTCCATCGTCATTACAAGGCCCTGAACGTTACAATTAATTATCATTTTTGCGTCGGATTCGAAAATCTAGACTCACAGGTGAACGACCATAAGGTGTCGGAGGAAGCAATGGACCCTTGGAGACAAGTCGACTGGAGGACGATGTATTGAATCTCGACGCAATTTGAGAGTTCCAACGTCATTAGGCGGCCCTGAACGTTACAATTAACTATCATTTTTGCGTCGGATTCGAAAATCTAGACTTACAAGAGAACGACCATAAAGTGCCCGAGGCAGCATTAGATCCTTGGAGACAAGTCGGCTGGAGGACGATGTATTGGATCGCGACGCAATTTGAGTCTTCTATCGTCATTAGGAGGCGCTGAACGTTACAATTAACTATCATTTTTGCGTCGGATTCGAAAATCTAGACTCACAGGAGAAGGACCATGTGGTGCCCGAGGAAGCGATATCCCCTTCGAGACAAGTCGGCTGGAGGCCGATGTATTGAATCTCGACGCAATATGAGTGTTCCATCGTCATTACAAGGCCCTGAACGATACAATTAACTATCATTTTTGCGTCGGATTCGAAAATCTAGACTCACAGGAGAACGACCATAAGGTGCCCGAGGCAGCATTAGATCCTTGGAGACAAGTCGGCTGGAGGACGATGTATTGGATCGCGACGCAATTTGAGTGTTCCTTCGTAATTAGGAGGCCCTGAATGTTACAAATAACTATCAGTTTTTCGTCGGATTCGAAAATCTAGACTCACAGGACAAGGACCATGTGGTGCCCGAGGCATCGATATCCCCTTGGAGACAAGTCGGCTGGAGGCCGATGTATTGAATCTCGACGCAATTTGAGTGTTCCATCGTCATTACAAGGCCCTGAACGTTACAATTAACTATCATTTTTGCGTCGGATTCGAAAATCTAGACTCACAGGAGAACGACCATAAGGTGTCCGAGGCAGCAATAGACCCTTGGAGACAAGTCGGCTGGAGGACGATGTATTGAATCTCGATGCAATTTGAGAGTTCCAACGTCATTAGGCGGCCCTGAACGTTACAATTAACTATCATTTTTGCGTCGGATTCGAAAATCTAGACTTACAAGAGAACGACCATAAAGTGCCCGAGGCAGCATTAGATCCTTAGAGACAAGTCGGCTGGAGGACGATGTATTGGATCGCGACGCAATTTGAGTGTTCCATCGTCATTAGGAGGCCCTGAATGTTACAATTAACTATCCGTTTTTCGTCGGATTCGAAAATCTAGACTCACAGCAGATGAACCATTTGGTGCCCGAGGCAGCAATATCCCCTTGGAGACAAATCGGCTGGAGGACGATGTATTGAATCCCGAAGCAATTTGAGTCTTCTATCGTCATTAGGAGGCGCTGAACGTTACAATTCACTATCATTTTTGCGTCGGATTCGAAAATCTAGACTCACAGGAGAACGACCATACGGTGCCCGAGGCAGCAATAGACCCTTGGAGACAAGTCGGCTGGAGGACGATGTATTGAATCTCGACGCAATTTGAGAGTTCCAACGTCATTAGGCGGCCGTGAACGTTACAATTAACTATCATTTTTGCGTTGGATTCGAAAATTTAGACTTACAAGAGAACGACCATAAAGTGCGCGAGGCAGCATTAGATCCTGGAGACAAGTCGGCTGGAGGACGATGTATTGGATCGCGACGCAATTTGAGTGTTCCTTCGTCAGGAGGCCCTGAATGTTACAATTAACTATCAGTTTTTCGTCGGATTCGAAAATCTAGACTCACAGGAGAACGACCATAACGTGCCCGAGGCAGTAATATACACTTGGAGACAAGTCGGCTGGAGGCCGATGTATTGAATCTCGACGCAATTTGAGTGTTCCATCGGCATTAGGAGGCCCTGAACGTTACAATTAACTATCATTTTTGCGTCGGATTCGATAATCTAAACTCACAGGAGAACGACCATAAGGTGCCCGAGGCAGCAATAGACCCATGGAGACAAGTCGGCGGGAGGCCGATGTATTGAATCTCGACGCAATTTGAGTGTTCCATCGTCATTACAAGGCCCTGAACGTTACAATTAACTATCATCTTTGGGTCGGATTCGAAAATCTAGACTCACAGGAGAACGACCATAAGGTGCCCGAGGCAGCAATATACCCTTGGAGGCAAGTCGGCTGGAGGACGATGTATTGGATCGCGACGCAATTTGAGTCTTCTATCGTCATTAGGAGGCGCTGAACATTACAATTCACTATCATTTTTGCGTCGGATTCGAAAATCTAGACTCACAGGAGAAGGATCATGTGGTGACCGAGGCAGCGATATCCCCTTGGAGACAAGTCGGCTGGAGGCCGATGTATTGAAACTCGACGCAATTTGAGTGTTCCATCGTCATTACAAGGCCCTGAACGTTACAATTAACTATCATTTTTGCGTCGGATTCGAAAATCTAGACTCACAGGAGAACGACCATAAGGTGCCCGAGGCAGCAATAGACCCTTGGAGACAAGTCGGCTGGAGGCCGATGTATTGAATCTCGACACAATTTGAGTGTTCCATCGGCATTAGGAGGCCCTGAACGTTATAATTAACTATCATTTTTGCGTCGGATTCGATAATCTAAACTCACAGGAGAGCGACCATAAGGTGCCCGAGGCAGCAATAGACCCTTGGAGACAAGTCGGCTGGAGGCCGATGTATTGAATCTCGACGCAATTTGAGTGTTCCATCGTCATTACAAGGCCCTGAACGTTACAATTAACTATCATTTTTGCGTCGGATTCGAAAATCTAGACTCACAGGAGAACGACCATAAGGTGCCCCTAGGCAGCAATAGACCCTTGGAGACAAGTCGGCTGGAGGCCGATGTATTGAATGTCGACGCAATTTGAGTGTTCCATCGGCATTACAAGGCCCTGAACGATACAATTAACTATCATTTTTGCGTCGGATTCGAAAATCTAGACTCACAGGAGAACGACCATAAGGTGCCCGAGGCAGCAATAGACCCTTGGAGACAAGTCGGCTGGAGGACGATGTATTGAATCTCGACGCAATTTGAGAGTTCCAACGTCATTAGGCGGCCCTGAACGTTATAATTAACTATTATTTTTGCGTCGGATTCGAAAATCTAGACTTACAAGAGAACGACCATAAAGTGCCCGAGGCAGCATTAGATCCTTGGAGACAAGTCGGCTGGAGGACGATGAATTGGATCGCGACGCAATTTGAGTGTTCCATCGTCATTAGGAGGCCCTAAATGTTACAATTAACTATCATTTTTGCGTCGGATTCGATAATCTAAACTCAAAGGGGAACGACAATATGGTGCCCGAGGCAGCTATTGATCCTTGGAGACAAGTCGGTTGGAGGACGATGTGTTGGATCGCGACGCAAAATGAGTGTTCCATCGTCATTAGGAGGCCCTGAATGTTACAATTAACTATCAGTTTTTCGTCGGATTCGAAAATCTAAACTCACAGGAGAACGACCATAAGGTGCCCGAGGCAGCAATAGACCGTTGGAGACAAGTCGGCTGGAGGCCGATGTATTGAATCTCGACGCAATTTGAGTGTTCCATCGTCATTACAAGGCCCTGAACGTTACAATTAACTATCAGTTTCGCGTCGGATTCGAAAATCTACTCACAGGAGAAGTTCATACGGTGCTCGAGACTGCCATATACCCCTTGGAGACAAATCGGCTGGAGGACGATGTATTGAATCTCGACTCAATTTGAGTCTTCTATCGTCATTAGGAGGCGCTGAACGTTACAATTCACTATCATTTTTGCGACGGATTCGAAAATCTAGCCTCACAGGAGAAGGATCATATTGTGCCCGAGACAGCAATATCCCCTTGGAGACAAGTCGGCTGGAGGACGATGTATTGAATCTCGACGCAATTTGAGTGTCCTATCGTCATTAGGAGGCCCTAAACGTTACAATTAACTATCATTTTTGCGTCGGATTCGATAATCTAAACTCACAGGGGAACGACCATACGGTGCCCGAGGCAGCTATTGACCCTTGGAGACATGTCGGTTGGAGGACGATGTATTGGATCGCGACGCAAAATGAGTGTCCCATCGTCATTAGAAGGCCCCGAACGCTACAATTAACTATCATTTATGCGTCGGATTCGAAAATCTACTCACAGGAGAAATTCATACGGTGCTCGAGACAGCAATATCCCCTTGGAGACAAGTCCGTTGGTGGCCGATGTATTGAATCTCGACGCAATTTGAGAGTTCCATCGGCATTAGGAGGCCATGAACGTTACAATTAACTATCATTTTTGCGTCGGATTCGAAAATCTAGACTTAGAAGAGAACGACCATAAAGTGCCCGAGGCAGCATTAGACCCTTGGAAACAAGTCGGCTGGAGGACGATGTATAGAATCTCGACGCAATTTGAGAGTTCAATCGTCATCAGGAGGCGCTGAACGTTACTATTCACTATCATTATTGCGTCGGATTCGAAAATCTAGACTCACAGGAGAACGACCATAAGGTGCCCGAGGCAGCATTAGACCCTTGGAGACAAGTCGGCTGGAGGACGATGTATTGAATCTCGACGCAATTTGAGTGTCCCATCGTCATTACAAGGCCCTAAACGTTACAATTAACTATCATTTTTGCGTCGGATTCGATAATCTAAACTCACAGGAGAACGACCATAAGGTTCCCGAGGCAGCAACACCCTTGGAGACAAGTCGGCGGGAGGCCGATGTATTGAATCTCGACGCAATTTGAGTGTTCCATCGTCATTACATGGCCCTGAACGTTACAATTAACTATCATTATTGCGTCGGATTCGAAAATCTAGACTCACAGGAGAACGACCATAAGGTGCCCGAGGCTGCAATAGACCCTTGGAGACAAGTGGGCTGGTGGCCAATGTATTGAATATCGACGCAATTTGAGTGTCCCATCGTCATTAGGTGGCCCTAAACGTTACAATTAACTATCAGTTTTTCGTCGGATTCGAAAATCTAAACTCACAGGAGAACGCCCATAAGGTGCCCGAGGCAGCAATAGACCGTTGGAGACAAGTCGGCTGGAGGCCGATGTATTGAATCTCGACGCAATTTGAGTGTTCCAACGTCATTACAAGGCCCTGAACCTTACAATTAACTATCATTTATGCGTCGGATTCGAAAATCTAGGCACAGGAGAAGTTCATACGGTGCTCGAGACAGCAATATCCCCTTGGAGACAAGTCCGCTGGAGGCCGATGTATTGAATCTCGACGCAATTTGAGAGTTCCATCGGCTTTAGGAGGCCATGAACGTTAGAATTAACTATCATTTTTGCGTCGGATTCGAAAATCTAGACTTACAAGAGAACGACCATAAGGTTCCCGAGGCAGCATTAGACCCTTGGAGACAAGTCGGCTGGAGGACGATGTATTGAATCACGACGCAATTTGAGTGTCCCATCGTCATTAGGAGGCCCTGAATGTTACAATTAACTATAAGTTTTTCGTCGGATTCGAAAATCTAGACTCACAGGAGAACGACCATAAGGTGCCCGAGGCAGCATCACCCTTGGAGACAAGTCGGCGGGAGGCCGATGTATTGAATCTCGACGCAATTTGAGTGTTCCATCGTCATTACATGGCCCTGAACGTTACAATTAACTATCATTTTTGCGTTGGATTCGAAAATCTAGACTCACAGGAGAACGACCATAAGGTGCCCGAGGCAGCAATAGACCCTTGGAGACAAGTCGGCTGGTGGCCGATGTATTGAATCTCAACGCAATTTGAGTGTTCCATCGGCATTAGGAGGCCCTGAACGTTACAATTAACTATCATTTTTGCGTCGGATTCGATAATCTAAACTCACAGGAGAACGACCATAAGGTGCCCGAGGCAGCAATAGACCCATGGAGACAAGTCGGCTGGAGGCCGATGTATTGAATCTCGACGCAATTTGAGTGTTAAATCGTCATTACAAAGCCCTGAACGTTACAATTAACTATCATTTTTGCGTCGGATTCGAAAATCTAGACTCACAGGCGATCGACCATAAGGTGCCCGAGGCAGCAATATACCCTTGGAGACAAGTCGGCTGGAGGCCGATGTATTGAATCTCGACGCAATTTGAGTGTTCCATCGGCATTAGGAGGCCCTGAACGTTACAATTAACTATCATTTTTGCGTCGGATTCGATAATCTAAACTCACAGGAGAACGACCATAAGGTGCCCGAGGCAGCAATAGACCCATGGAGACAAGTCGGCTGGAGGCCGATGTATTGAATCTCGACGCAATTTGAGTGTTCCATCGTCATTACAAGGCCCTGAACGTTACAATTAACTATCATTTTTGCGTCGGATTCGAAAATCTAGACTCACAGGAGCACGACCATAAGGTGCCCGAGGCAGCAATATACCCTTGGAGACAAGTCGGCTGGAGGCCGATGTATTGAATTTCGACGCAATTTGAGTGTTCCATCGGCATTAGGAGGCCCTGAACGTTACAATTAACTATCATTTTTGCCTCGGATTCGAAAATCTAGACTCACAGGAGAACGACCATAAGGTGCCCGAGGCAGCAATAGACCCTTGGAGACAAGTCGGCTGGAGGACGATGTATTGGATCGCGACGCAATTTGAGTCTCCTATCGTCATTAGGAGGCGCTGAACGTTACAATTCACTATCATTTTTGGGTCGGATTCGAAAATCTAGACTCACAGGAGAAGGACCATGTGGAGCCCGAGGCAGCGATATCCCCCAGGAGACAAGTCGGCTGAGGCCGATGTATTGAATCTCGACGCAATTTGAGTGTTCCATCCTCATTACAAGGCCCTGAACGTTACAATTAACTATCATTTTTGCGTCGGATTCGAAAATCTAGACTCACAGGAGAACGACCATAAGGTGCCCGAGGCAGCAATAGACCCTTGGGGACAAGTCGGCTGGAGGCCGATGTATTGAATCTCGACGCAATTTGAGTGTTCCATCGTCATTACAAGGCCCTGAACGATACAATTAACTATCATTTTTGGGTCGGATTCGAAAATCTAGACTCACAGGAGAACGACCATAAGGTGCCCGAGGCAGCAATAGACCCTTGGAGACAAGTCGGCGGGAGGCCGATGTATTGAATCTCGACGCAATTTGAGTGTTCCATCGTCATTACAAGGCCCTGAACGTTACAATTAACTATCATTTTTGCGTCGGATTCGAAAATCTAGACTCACAGGAGAACGACCATAAGGTGCCCGAGGCAGCAATAGACCCTTGGAGACAAGTCGGCTGGAGGCCGATGTATTGAATCTCAACACAATTTGAGTGTTCCATCGTCATTACAAGGCCCTGAACGTTACAATTAACTATCATTTTTGCGTCGGATTCGAAAATCTAGACTCACAGGAGAACGACCATAAGGTGCCCGAGGCAGCAATAGACCCTTGGAGACAAGTCGGCTGGAGGCCGATGTATTGAATCTCGACACAATTTGAGTGTTCCATCGGCATTAGGAGGCCCTGAACGTTATAATTAACTATCATCTTTGCGTCGGATTCGATAATCTAAACTCACAGGAGAACGACCATAAGGTGCCCGAGGCAGCAATAGACCCTTGGAGACAAGTCGGCTGGAGGCCGATGTATAGAATCTCGACGCAATTTGAGTGTTCCATCGTCATTACAAGGCCCTGAACGTTACAATTAACTATCATTTTTGCGTCGGATTCGAAAATCTAGACTCACAGGAGAACGACCATAAGGTGCCCCTAGGCAGCAATAGAACCTTGGAGACAAGTCGGCTGGAGGCCGATGTATTGAATGTCGACGCAATTTGAGTGTTCCATCGGCATTAGGAGGCCCTAAATGTTACAATTAACTATCATTTTTGCGTCGGATTCGATAATCTAAACTCACAGGGGAGCGACCATATAGTGCCCGAGGCAGCAATAGACCGTTGGAGACAAGTCGGCTGGAGGCCGATGTATTGATCTCGACGCGATTTGAGTGTTCCATCGTCATTACAAGGCCCTGAACGTTACAATTAACTATCAGTTTCGTGTCGGATTCGAAAATCTACTCAAGGAGAAGTTCATACGGTGCTCGAGACTGCCATATACCCCTTGGAGACAAATCGGCTGGAGGACGATGTATTGAATCTCGACTCAATTTGAGTCTTCTATCGTCATTAGGAGGCGCTGAACGTTACAATTCACTATCATTTTTGCGTTGGATTCGAAAATCTAGCCTCACAGGAGAAGGATCATATTGTGCCCGAGACAGCAATATCCCCTTGGAGACAAATCGGCTGGAGGACGATGTATTGAATCTCGACGCAATTTGAGTGTCCTATCGTCATTAGGAGGCCCTAAACGTTACAATTACCTATCATTTTTGCGTCGGATTCGATAATCTAAACTCACAGGGGAACGACCATACGGTGCCCGAGGCAGCTATTGACCCTTGGAGACATGTCGGTTGGAGGAAGATGTATTGGCCCGCGACGCAAAATGAGTGTCCCATCGTCATTAGAAGGCCCCGAACGTTACAATTAACTATCATTTATGCGTCGGATTCGAAAATCTACTCACAGGAGAAGTTCATACGGTGCTCGAGACAGCAATATCCCCTTGGAGACAAGTCCGTTGGTGGCCGATGTATTGAATCTCGACGCAATTTGAGAGTTCCATCGGCATTAGGAGGCCATGAACGTTACAATTAACTATCATTTTTGCGTCGGATTCGAAAATCTAGACTTAGAAGAGAACGACCATAAAGTGCCCGAGGCAGCATTAGACCCTTGGAAACAAGTCGGCTGGAGGACGATGTATAGAATCTCGACGCAATTTGAGAGTTCTATCGTCATCAGGAGGCGCTGAACGTTACTATTCACTATCATTTTTGCGTCGGATTCGAAAATCTAGACTCACAGGAGAACGACCATAAGGTGCCCGAGGCAGCATTAGACCCTTGGAGACAAGTCGGCTGGAGGCCGATGTATTGAATCTCGACGCAATTTGAGTGTTCCATCGTCATTACATGGCCCTGAACGTTACAATTAACTATCATTATTGCGTCGGATTCGAAAATCTAGACTCACAGGAGAACGACCATAAGGTGCCCGAGGCTGCAATAGACCCTTGGAGACAAGTCGGCTGGTGGCCGATGTATTGAATCTCGACGCAATTTGAGTGTTCCATCGGCATTAGGAGGCCCTGAACGTTACAATTAACTATTATTTTTGCGTCGGATTCGAAAATCTAGACTTACAAGAGAACGACCATAAAGTGCCCGAGGCAGCATTAGACCCTTGGAGAGAAGTCGGCTGGAGGACGATGAATTGGATCGCGACGCAATTTGAGTGTTCCAACGTCATTAGGAGGCCCTGAATGTTACATTTAACTATCAGTTTTTCTTCGGATTCGAAAATCTAGACTCACAGCAGACGAACCATTTGGTGCCCGAGGCAGCAATAGACCCTTGGAGACAAATCGGCTGGAGGACGATGTATTGAATCTCGACGCAATTTGAGTGTTCCAACGTCATTACAAGGCCCTGAACCTTACAATTAACTATCATTTATGCGTCGGATTCGAAAATCTAGGCACAGGAGAAGTTCATACGGTGCTCGAGACAGCAATATCCCCTTGGAGACAAGTCCGCTGGAGGCCGATGTATTGAATCTCGACGCAATTTGAGAGTTCCATCGGCTTTAGGAGGCCATGAACGTTACAATTAACTATCATTTTTGCGTCGGATTCGAAAATCTAGACTTACAAGAGAACGACCATAAGGTGCCCGAGGCAGCATTAGACCCTTGGAGTCAAGTCGGCTGGAGGACGATGTATTGAATCTCGACGCAATTTGAGTGTCCCATCGTCATAACAAGGCCCTAAACATTACAATTAACTATCATTTTTGCGTCGGGTTCGAAAATCTAGACTCACAGGAGAACGACCATAAGGTGCCCGAGGCAGCAATAGACCCTTGGAGACAAGTCGGCTGGAGGACGATGTATTGAATCTCGACCCAATTAAAGAGTTCCATCGTCATTAGGCGGCCCTGAACGTTACAATTAACTATCATGTTTGCGTCGGACTCGAAAATCTAGACTTACAAGAGAACGACCATAAAGTGCCCGAGGCAGCATTAGATCCTTGGAGACAAGTCGGCTGGAGGACGATGTATTGGATCGCGACGCAATTTGAGTCTTCTATCGTCATTAGGAGGCGCTGAACGATACAATTCACTATCATTTTTGCGTCGAATTCAAAAATCTAGACTCACAGGAGAACGACCATAAGGTGCCCGAGGCAGCAATAGACCCTTGGAGACAAGTCGGCTGGAGGCCGATGTATTGAATCTCGACGCAATTTCAGTGTTCCATCGTCATTAGAAGGCCCTGAACGTTACAATTAAGTATCATTTTTGCGTCGGATACGAAAATCTAGACTCACAGGAGAACGACCATAAGGTGCCCGAGGCAGCAATTGACCCTTGGAGACAAGTCGGCTGGAGGACGATGTATTGAATCTCGACGCAGTTTGAGAGTTCCATCGTCATTAGGCGACCCTGAAAGTTGCAACTATCATTTTGGCGTCGGATTCGTAAATCTAGACTTACAAGAGAACGACCATAAAGTGCCCGAGGCAGCATTAGACCCTTGGAGACAAGTCGGCTGGAGGACGATGTATTGGATCGCGACGCAATTTGAGTGTTCCATCGTCATTAGGAGACCCTGAATGATACAATTAACTATCAGTTTTTCGTAGGATTCGAAAATCTAGACTCACAGCAGACGAACCATTTGGTGCCCGAGGCAGCAATATCCCCTTGGAGACAAATCGGCTGGAGGACGATGTATTGAATCTCGACGCAATTTGAGTCTTCTATCGTCATTAGGAGGAGCTGAACGTTACAATTCACTATCATTTTTGCGTCGGAATCGAAAATCTAGACTCACAGGAGAAAGATCATATTGTGCCCGAGACAGCAATATCCCCTTGGAGACAAGTCGGCTGGAGGACGATGTATTGAATCTCGACGCAATTTGAGTGTCCCATCGTCATTAGGAGGCCCTGAATGTTACAATTAACTATAAGTTTTTCGTCGGATTCGAAAATCTAGACTCACAGGAGAACGACCATAAGGTGCCCGAGGCAGCATCACCCTTGGAGACAAGTCGGCGGGAGGCCGATGTATTGAATCTCGACGCAATTAGAGTGTTCCATCGTCATTACATGGCCCTGAACGTTACAATTAACTATCATTTTTGCGTTGGATTCGAAAATCTAGACCCACAGGAGAACGACCATAAGGTGCCCGAAGCAGAAATAGACCCTTGGAGACAAGTCGGCTGGTGGCCGATGTATTGAATCTCGACGCAATTTGAGTGTTCCATCGGCATTAGGAGGCCCTGAACGTTACAATTAACTATCATTTTTGCGTCGGATTCGACAATCTAAACTCACAGGAGAACGACCATAAGGTGCCCGAGGCAGCAATATACCCTTGGAGACAAGTCGGCTGGAGGCCGATGTATTGAATTTCGACGCAATTTGAGTGTTCCATCGGCATTAGGAGGCCCTGAACGTTACAATTAACTATCATTTTTGCGTCGGATTCGAAAATCTAGACTCACAGGAGAACGACCATAAGGTGCCCGAGGCAGCAATAGACCCTTGGAGACAAGTCGGCTGGAGGACGATGTATTGGATCGCGACGCAATTTGAGTCTCGTATCGTCATTAGGAGGCGCTGAACGTTACAATTCACTATCATTTTTGGGTCGGATTCGAAAATCTAGACTCGCAGGAGAAGGACCATGTGGTGCCCGAGGCAGCGATATCCCCCAGGAGACAAGTCGGCTGGAGGCCGATGTATTGAATCTCGACGCAATTTGAGTGTTCCATCGTCATTACAAGGCCCTGAACGTTACAATTAACTATCATTTTTGCGTCGGATTCGAAAATCTAGACTCACAGGAGAACGACCATAAGGTGCCCGAGGCAGCAATAGACCCTTGGAGACAAGTCGGCTGGAGGCCGATGTATTGAATCTCGACACAATTTGAGTGTTCCATCGGCATTAGGAGGCTCTGAACGTTATAATTAACTATCATTTTTGCGTCGGATTCGATAATCTAAACTCACAGGAGAACGACCATAAGGTGCCCGAGGCAGCAATAGACCCTTGGAGACAAGTCGGCTGGAGGCCGATGTATTGAATCTCGACGCAATTTGAGTGTTCCATCGTCATTACAACGCCCTGATCGTTACAATTAACTATCATTATTGCGTCGGATTCGAAAATCTAGACTCACAGGAGAACGACCATAAGGTGCCCGAGGCAGCAATAGACCCTTGGAGACAAGTCGGCTGGAGGCCGATGTATTGAATGTCGACGCAATTTGAGTGTTCCATCGGCATTAGGAGGCCCTGAACGTTACAATTAACTATCATTTTTGCGTCGGATTCGAAAATCTAGACTCACAGGAGAACGACCAATAGGTGCCCGAGGCAGCAATTGACCCTTGGAGACAAGTCGGCTGGAGGCCGATGTATTGAATCTCGACGCAATTTGAGTGTTCCAACGTCATTAGGCGGCCCTGAACGTTACAATTATCTATCATTTTTGCGTCGGATTCGAAAACCTAGACTTACAAGAGAACGACCATAAAGTGCCCGAGGCAGCATTAGATACTTGGAGACAAGTCGGCTGGAGGACGATGTATTGGATCGCGACGCAATTTGAGTGTTCCATCGTCATTAGGAGGCCCTGAATGTTACAATTAACTATCAGTTTTTCGTCGGATTCGAAAATCTAGACTCACAGGAGAAGGATCATATTGTGCCCGAGACAGCAATATCCCCTTGGAGACAAGTCGGCTGGAGGACGATGTATTGAATCTCGACGCAATTTGAGTGTCCCATCGTCATTAGGAGGCCGTAAACGTTACAATTAACTATCATTTTTGCGTCGGATTCGATAATCTAAACTCACAGGGGAACGACCATACGGTGCCCGAGGCAGCTATTGACCCTTGGAGACAAGTCGGTTGGAGGACGATGTATTGGATCGCGACGCAAAATGAGTGTTCCATCGTCATTAGAAGGCCCTGAATGTTACAATTAACAATCAGTTTTTCGTCGGATTCGAAAATCTAAACTCACAGGAGAACGACCATAAGGTGCCCGAGGCAGCAATAGACCGTTGGAGACAAGTCGGCTGGAGGCCGATTTATTGATCTCGACGCAATTTGAGTGTTCCATCGTCATTACAAGGCCCTGAACGTTACAATTAACTATCAGTTTCGCGTGGGATTCGAAAATCTACTCACAGGAGAAGTTCATACGGTGCTCGAGACAGCAATAGACCCTTGGAGACAAGTCGGCTGGAGGCCGATGTATTGAATCTCGACACAATTTGAGTGTTCCATCGGCATTAGGAGGCTCTGAACGTTATAATTAACTATCATTTTTGCGTCGGATTCGATAACCTAAACTCACAGGAGAACGACCATAAGGTGCCCGAGGCAGCAATAGACCCTTGGAGACAAGTCGGCTGGAGGCCGATGTATTGAATCTCGACGCAATTTGAGTGTTCCATCGTCATTACAAGGCCCTGATCGTTACAATTAACTATCATTATTGCGTCGGATTCGAAAATCTAGACTCACAGGAGAACGACCATAAGGTGCCCGAGGCAGCAATAGACCCTTGGAGACAAGTCGGCTGGAGGCCGATGTATTGAATGTCGACGCAATTTGAGTGTTCCATCGGCATTAGGAGGCCCTGAACGTTACAATTAACTATCATTTTTGCGTCGGATTCGAAAATCTAGACTCACAGGAGAACGACCATAAGGTGCCCGAGGCAGCAATTGACCCTTGGAGACAAGTCGGCTGGAGGCCGATGTATTGAATCTCGACGCAATTTGAGTGTTCCAACGTCATTAGGCGGCCCTGAACGTTACAATTATCTATCATTTTTGCGTCGGATTCGAAAACCTAGACTTACAAGAGAACGACCATACGGTGCCCGAGGCAGCTATTGACCCTTGGAGACAAGTCGGTTGGAGGACGATGTATTGGATCGCGACGCAAAATGAGTGTCCCATCGTCATTAGAAGGCCCTGAACGTAACAATTAACTATCATTTATGCGTCGGATTCGAAAATCTACTCATAGGAGAAGTTAATACGGTGCTCGAGACAGCAATATCCCCTTGGAGACAAGTCCGCTTTAGGCCGATGTATTGAATCTCGACGCAATTTGAGAGTTCCATCGGCATTAGGAGGCCATGAACGTTACAATTAACTATCATTTTTGCGTCGGATTCGAAAATCTAAACTTACAAGAGAACGACCATAAAGTACCCGAGGCAGCATTAGACCCTTGGAGACAAGTCGGCTGGAGGACGATGTATTGAATCTCGACGCAATTTGAGAGTTCTATCGTCATCAGGAGGCCATGAACGTTACAATTAACTATCATTTTTGCGTCGGATTCGAAAATCTAGACTCACAGGAGAACGACCATAAGGTGCCCGTGGCAGCAATAGACCCTTGGAGACAAGTCGGCTGGTGGCCGATGTATTGAATCTCGACGCAATTTGAGTGTTCCATCGGCATTAGGAGGCCCTGAACGTTACAATTAACTATCATTTTTGCGTCGGATTCGAATATCTAGACTCACAGGAGAACGACCATAAGGTGCCCGAGGCAGCAATAGACCCTTGGAGACAAGTCGGCTGGTGGCCGATGTATTGAATCTCGACGCAATTTGAGTGCTCCATCGGCATTAGGAGGCCCTGAACGTTACAATTAACTATTATTTTTGCGTCGGATTCGAAAATCTAGACTTACAAGAGAACGACCATTAAGTGCCCTAGGCGGCATTAGACCCTTGGAGACAAGTCGGTTGGAGGACGATGTATTGAATCTCGACGCAATTTGAGAGTTCCATCGTCACTAGGCGGCCCTGAACGTTACAATTAACTATCATTTTTGCGTCGGATTCGAAAATCTAGACTTACAAGAGAACGACCATAAAGTGCCCGAGGCAGCATTAGACCCTTGGAGAGAAGTCGGCTGGAGGACGATGAATTGGATCGCGAGGCAATTTGAGTGATCCATCGTCATTAGGAGGCCCTGAATGTTACAATTAACTATCAGTTTTTCTTCGGATTCGAAAATCTAGACTCACAGCAGACGAACCATTTGGTGCCCGAATCAGCAATATCCCCTTGGAGACAAATCGGCTGGAGGACGATGTATTGAATCCCGACGCAATTTGAGTCTTCTATCGTCATTAGGAGGCGCTGAACGTTACAATTCACTATCATATTTGCGTCGGATTCGAAAATGTAGACTCACAGGAGAAGGATCATATTGTGCCCGAGACAGCAATATCCCCTTGGAGACAAGTCGGCTGGAGGACGATGTATTGAATCTCGACGCAATTTGAGTGTCCCATCGTTATTAGGTGGCCCTAAACGTTACAATTAACCATCAGTTTTTCGTCGGATTCGAAAATCTAAACTCACAGGAGAACGCCCATAAGGTGCCCGAGGCAGCAATAGACCGTTGGAGACAAGTCGGCTGGAGGCCGATGTATTGAATCTCGACGCAATTTGAGTGTTCCAACGTCATTACAAGGCCCTGAACCTTACAATTAACTATCAGTTTTTCGTCGGATTCGAAAATCTAAACTCACAGGAGAACGCCCATAAGGTGCCCGAGGCAGCAATTTACCACTTGGAGACAAATCGGCTGGAGGACGATGTATTGAATCTCGACGCAATTTGAGTCTTCTATCGTCATTAGGAGGCGCTGAACGTTACAATTCACTATCATTTTTGCGTCGGATTCGAAAATCTAGACTCACAGGAGAAGGATCAAATTGTGCCCGAGACAGCAATATCCCCTTGGAGACAAGTCGGTTGGAGGACGATGTATAGGATCGCGACGCAAAATGAGTGTCCCATCGTCATTAGAAGGCCCTGAACGTTACAATTAACTATCATTTATGCTTCGGATTCGAAAATCTAGTCACAGGAGAAGTTCATACGGTGCTCGAGACAGCAATATCCCCTTGGAGACAAGTCCGCTGGAGGCCGATGTATTGAATCTCGACGCAATTTGAGAGTTCCATCGGCTTTAGGAGGCCATGAACGTTACAATTAACTATCATTTTTGCGTCGGATTCGAACATCTAGACTTACAAGAGAACGACCATAAGGTGCCCGAGGCAGGATTAGACCCTTGGAGACAAGTCGGCTGGAGGACGATGTATTGAATCTCGACGCAATTTGAGTGTCCCATCGTCATTACAAGGCCCTAAACATTACAATTAACTATCATTTTTGCGTCGTGTACGAAAATCTAGACTCACAGGAGAACGACCATAAGGTGCCCGAGGCAGCAATAGACCCTTGGAGACAAGTCGGCAGGAGGACGATGTATTGAATCTCGACCCAATTAAAGAGTTCCAACGTCATTAGGCGGCCCTGAACGTTACAATTAACTATCATGTTTGCGTCGGATTCGAAAATCTAGACTTACAAGAGAACGACCATAAAGTGCCCGAGGCAGCATTAGATCCTTGGAGACAAGTCGGCTGGAGGACGATGTATTGGATCGCGACGCAATTTGAGTCTTCTATCGTCATTAGGAGGCGCTGAACGTTACAATTCACTATCATTTTTGCGTCGGATTCGAAAATCTAGACTCACAGGAGAAAGATCATATTGTGCCCGAGACAGCAATATCCCCTTGGAGACAAGTCGGCTGGAGGACGATGTATTGAATCTCGAAGCAATTTGAGTGTCCCATCGTCATTAGGAGGCCCTGAATGTTACAATTAACTATCAGTTTTTCGTCGGATTCAAAAATCTAGACTCACAGGAGAACGACCATAAGGTGCCCGAGGCAGCATCGCCCTTGGAGACAAGTCGGCGGGAGGCCGATGTATTGAATCCCGACGCAACTTGAGTGTTCCATCGTCATTACATGACCCTGAACGTTACAATTAACTATCATTTTTGCGTCGGATTCGAAAATCTAGACTCACAGGAGAACGACCATAAGGTGCCCGAGGCAGCAATAGACCCTTGGAGACAAGTCGGCTGGAGGCCGATGTATTGAATCTCGACACAATTTGAGTGTTCCATCGGCATTAGGAGGCCCTGAACGTTATAATTAACTATCATTTTTGGTCGGATTCGATAATCTAAACTCACAGGAGAACGACCATAAGGTGCCCGAGGCAGCAATAGACCCTTGGAGACAAGTCGGCTGGAGGCCGATGTATTGAATCTCGACGCAATTTGAGTGTTCCATCGTCATTACAAGGCCCTGAACGTTACAATTAACTATCATTATTGCGTCGGATTCGAAAATCTAGACTCACAGGAGAACGACCATAAGGTGCCCGAGGCAGCAATAGACCCTTGGAGACAAGTCGGCTGGAGGCCGATGTATTGAATGTCGACGCAATTTGAGTGTTCCATCGGCATTAGGAGGCCCTGAACGTTACAATTAACTATCATTTTTGCGTCGGATTCGAAAATCTAGACTCACAGGAGAACGACCATAAGGTGCCCGAGGCAGCAATAGACCCTTGTAGACAAGTCGGCTGGAGGCCGATGTATTGAATCTCGACGCAATTTGAGTGTTCCATCGTCATTACAAGACCCTGAACGTTACAATTAACTATCATTTTTGCGTCGGATTCGAAAATCTAGACTCACAGGAGAACGACCATAAGGTGCCCGAGGCAGCAATAGACCCTTGGAGACAAGTCGGCTGGAGGACGATGTATTGAATCTCGACGCAATTTGAGAGTTCAAACGTCATTAGGCGGCCCTGAACGTTGCAATTAACTATCATTTTTGCGTCGGATTCGAAAATCTAGTTTTACAAGAGAACGACCATAAAGTGCCCGAGGCAGCATTAGACCCTTGGAGACAAGTCGGCTGGAGGACGATGTATTGAATCTCGACGCAATTTGAGAGTTCTATCGTCATCAGGAGGCGCTGAACGTTACAATTCACTATCATTTTTGCGTCGGATTCGAAAATGTAGACTCACAGGAGAAGGATCATATTGTGCCCGAGACAGCAATATCCCCTTGGAGACAAGTCGGCTGGAGGACGATGTATTGAATCTCGACGCAATTTGAGTGTCCTATCGTCATTAGGAGGCCCTAAACGTTACAATTAACTATCATTTTTGCGTCGGATTCGATAATCTAAACTCACAGGGGAACGACCATACGGTGCCCGAGGCAGCTATTGACCCTTGGAGACAAGTCGGTTAGAGGACGATGTATTGGATCGCGACGCAAAATGAGTGTCCCATCGTCATTAGAAGGCCCGGAACGTTACAATTAACTATCATTTATGCGTCGGATTCGAAAATCTACTCACAGGAGAAGTTCATACGGTGCTCGAGACAGCAATATCCCCTTGGAGACAAGTCCGCTGGAGGCCGATGTATTGAATCTCGACGCAATTTGAGAGTTCCATCGGCATTAGGAGGCCATGAACGTTACAATTAACTATCATTTTTGCGTCGGATTCGAAAATCTAAACTTACAAGAGAACGACCATAAAGTGCCCGAGGCAGCATTAGACCCTTGGAGACAAGTCGGCTGGAGGACGATGTATTGAATCTCGACGCAATTTGAGAGTTCTATCGTCATCAGGAGGCGCTGAACGTTACTATTCACTTCCATTTTTGCGTCGGATTCGAAAATCTAGACTCACAGGAGAAGGATCATATGGTGCCCGAGGCAGCAACAGACCCTTGGAGACAAGTCGGCTGGAGGCCGATGTATTGAATATCGACGCAATTTGAGTGTTCCATCGTCATTAGGAGGCCCTAAACGTTACAATTAACTATCATTTTTGCGTCGGATTCGATAATCTAAACTCACAGGAGAACGACCATAAGGTGCCCGAGGCAGCAAAACCCTTGGAGACAAGTCGGCGGGAGGCCGATGTATTGAATCGCGACGCAATTTGAGTGTTCCATCGTCATTACATGGCCCTGAACGTTACAATTAACTATCATTTTTGCGTCGGATTCGAAAATCTAGACTCACAGGAGAACGACCATAAGGTGCCCGAGGCAGCAATAGTCCCTTGGAGACAAGTCGGCTGGTGGCCGATGTATTGAATCTCGACGCAATTTGAGTGTTCCATCGGCATTAGGAGGCCCTGAACGTTACAATTAACTATCATTTTTGCGTCGGATTCGAAAATCTAGACTCACAGGAGAACGACCATAAGGAGCCCGAGGCAGCAATAGACCCTTGGAGACAAGTCGGCTGGAGGCCGATGTATTGAATCTCGACGCAATTTGAGTGTTCCATCGTCATTACAAGACCCTGAACGTTACAATTAACTATCATTTTTGCGTCGGATTCGAAAATCTAGACTCACAGGAGAACGACCATAAGGTGCGCGAGGCAGCAATAGACCCTTGGAGACAAGTCGGCTGGAGGACGATGTATTGAATCTCGACGCAATTTGAGAGTTCCAACGTCATTAGGCGGCCCTGAACGTTACAATTAACTATCATTTTTGCGTCGGATTCGAAAATCTAGACTTACAAGAGAACGACCATAAAGTGCCCGAGGCAGCATTAGATCCTTGGAGACAAGTCGGCTGGAGGACGATGTATTGATCTCGACGCAATTTGAGTGTTCCAACGTCATTACAAGGCCCTGAACCTTACAATTAACTATCAGTTTTTCGTCGGATTCGAAAATCTGAACTCACAGGAGAACGCCCATAAGGTGCCCGAGGCAGCAATTTACCACTTGGAGACAAATCGGCTGGAGGACGATGTATTGAATCTCGACGCAATTTGAGTCTTCTATCGTCATTAGGAGGCGCTGAACGTTACAATTCACTATCATTTTTGCGTCGGATTCGAAAATCTAGACTCACAGGAGAAGGATCGAATTGTGCCCGAGACAGCAATATCCCCTTGGAGACAAGTCGGTTGGAGGACGATGTATAGGATCGCGACGCGAAATGAGTGTCCCATCGTCATTAGAAGGCCCTGAACGTTACAATTAACTATCATTTATGCTTCGGATTCGAAAATCTAGTCACAGGAGAAGTTCATACGGTGCTCGAGACAGCAATATCCCCTTGGAGACAAGTCCGCTGGAGGCCGATGTATTGAATCTCGACGCAATTTGAGAGTTCCATCGGCTTTAGGAGGCCATGAACGTTACAATTAACTATCATTTTTGCGTCGGATTCGAACATCTAGACTTACAAGAGAACGACCATAAGGTGCCCGAGGCAGGATTAGACCCTTGGAGACAAGTCGGCTGGAGGACGATGTATTGAATCTCGACGCAATTTGAGTGTCCCATCGTCATTACAAGGCCCTAAACATTACAATTAACTATCATTTTTGCGTCGGGTACGAAAATCTAGACTCACAGGAGAACGACCATAAGGTGCCCGAGGCAGCAATAGACCCTTGGAGACAAGTCGGCAGGAGGACGATGTGTTGAATCTCGACCCAATTAAAGAGTTCCATCGTCATTAGGCGGCCCTGAACGTTACAATTAACTATCATGTTTGCGTCGGATTCGAAAATCTAGACTTACAAGAGAACGACCATAAAGTGCCCGAGGCAGCATTAGATCCTTGGAGACAAGTCGGCTGGAGGACGATGTATTGGATCGCGACGCAATTTGAGTCTTCTATCGTCATTAGGAGGCGCTGAACGTTACAATTCACTATCATTTTTGCGTCGGATTCGAAAATCTAGACTCACAGGAGAAAGATCATATTGTGCCCGAGACAGCAATATCCCCTTGGAGACAAGTCGGCTGGAGGACGATGTATTGAATCTCGACGCAATTTGAGTGTCCCATCGTCATTAGGAGGCCCTGAATGTTACAATTAACTATCAGTTTTTCGTCGGATTCGAAAATCTAGACTCACAGGAGAACGACCATAAGGTGCCCGAGGCAGCATCACCCTTGGAGACAAGTCGGCGGGAGGCCGATGTATTGAATCTCGACGCAACTTGAGTGTTCCATCATCATTACATGACCCTGAACGTTACAATTAACTATCATTTTTGCGTCGGATTCGAAAATCTAGACTCACAGGAGAACGACCATAAGGTGCCCGTGGCAGCAATAGACCCTTGGAGGCAAGTCGGCTGGAGGCCGATGTATTGAATCTCGACACAATTTGAGTGTTCCATCGGCATTAGGAGGCCCTGAACGTTATAATTAACTATCATTTTTGCGTCGGATTCGATAATCTAAACTCACAGGAGAACGACCATAAGGTGCCCGAGGCAGCAATAGACCCTTGGAGACAAGTCGGCTGGAGGCCGATGTATTGAATCTCGACGCAATTTGAGTGTTCCATCGTCATTACAAGGCCCTGAACGTTACAATTAACTATCATTATTGCGTCGGATTCGAAAATCTAGACTCACAGGAGAACGACCATAAGGTGCCCGAGGCAGCAATAGACCCTTGGAGACAAGTCGGCTGGAGGCCGATGTATTGAATGTCGACGCCATTTGAGTGTTCCATCGGCATTAGGAGGCCCTGAACGTTACAATTAACTATCATTTTTGCGTCGGATTCGAAAATCTAGACTCACAGGAGAACGACCATAAGGTGCCCCAGGCAGCACAAGACCCTTGGAGACAAGTCGGCTGGAGGCCGATGTATTGAATCTCGACGCAATTTGAGTGTTCCATCGTCATTACAAGACCCTGAACGTTACAATTAACTATCATTTTTGCGTCGGATTCGAAAATCTAGACTCACAGGAGAACGACCATAAGGTGCCCGAGGCAGCAATAGACCCTTGGAGACAAGTCGGCTGGAGGACGATGTATTGAATCTCGACGCAATTTGAGAGTTCAAACGTCATTAGGCGGCCCTGAACGTTACAATTAACTATCATTTTTGCGTCGGATTCGAAAATCTAGTTTTACAAGAGAACGACCATAAAGTGCCCGAGGCAGCATTAGACCCTTGGAGACAAGTCGGCTGGAGGACGATGTATTGAATCTCGACGCAATTTGAGAGTTCTATCGTCATCAGGAGGCCCTGAACGTTACAATTAACTATCATTTTTGCGTCGGATTCGAAAATCTAGACTCACAGGAGAACGACCATAAGGTGCCCCAGGCAGCACAAGACCCTTGGAGACAAGTCGGCTGGAGGCCGATGTATTGAATCTCGACGCAATTTGAGTGTTCCATCGTCATTACAAGACCCTGAACGTTACAATTAACTATCATTATTGCGTCGGATTCGAAAATCTAGACTCACAGGAGAACGACCATAAGGTGCCCGAGGCAGCTATTGACCCTTGGAGACAAGTCGGTTAGAGGACGATGTATTGGATCGCGACGCAAAATGAGTGTCCCGTCGTCATTAGAAGGTCCGGAACGTTACAATTAACTATCATTTATGCGTCGGATTCGAAAATCTACTCACAGGAGAAGTTCATACGGTGCTCGAGACAGCAATATCCCCTTGGAGACAAGTCCGCTGGAGGCCGATGTATTGAATCTCGACGCAATTTAAGAGTTCCATCGGCATTAGGAGGCCATGAACGTTACAATTAACTATCATTTTTGCGTCGGATTCGAAAATCTAGACTCACAGGAGAACGACCATTAGGTGCCCGAGGCAGCAATAGACCCTTGGAGACAAGTCGGCTGGTGGCCGATGTATTGAATCTCGACGCAATTTGAGTGTTCCATCGGCATTAGGAGGCCCTGAACGTTACAATTAACTATCATTTTTGCGTCGGATTCGAAAATCTAGACTCACAGGAGAACGTCCATAAGGAGCCCGAGGCAGCAATAGACCCTTGGAGACAAGTCGGCTGGAGGCCGATGTATTGAATCTCGACGCAATTTGAGTGTTCCATCGTCATTACAAGACCCTGAACGTTACAATTAACTATCATTTTTGCGTCGGATTCGAAAATCTAGACTCACAGGAGAACGACCATAAGGTGCGCGAGGCAGCAATAGACCCTTGGAGACAAGTCGGCTGGAGGACGATGTATTGAATCTCGACGCAATTTGAGAGTTCCAACGTCATTAGGCGGCCCTGAACGTTACAATTAACTATCATTTTTGCGTCGGATTCGAAAATCTTGACTTACAAGAGAACGACCATAAAGTGCCCGAGGCAGCATTAGATCCTTGGAGACAAGTCGGCTGGAGGACGATGTATTGATCTCGACGCAATTTGAGTGTTCCATCGTCATTACAAGGCCCTGAACGTTACAATTAACTATCAGTTTCGCGTCGGATTCGAAAATCTACTCACAGGAGAAGTTCATACGGTGCTCGAGACTGCAATATACCCCTTGGAGACAAATCGGCTGGAGGACGATGTATTGAATCTCGACGCAATTTGAGTCTTCTATCGTCATTAGGAGGCGCTGAACGTTACAATTCACTATCATTTTTGCGTCGGATTCGAAAATCTAGACTCACAGGAGAAGGATCATATTGTGCCCGAGCAGCAATATCCCCTTGGAGACAAGTCGGCTGGAGGACGATGTATTGAATCTCGACGCAATTTGAGTGTATTATCGTCATTAGGAGGCCCTAAACGTTACAATTAACTATCATTTTTGCGTCGGATTCGATAATCTAAACTCACAGGGGAACGACCATACGGTGCCCGAGGCAGCTATTGACCCTTGGAGACAAGTCGGTTGGAGGACGATGTATTGGATCGCGACGCAAAATGCGTGTCCCATCGTCATTAGAAGGCCCTGAACGTTACAATTAACTATCATTTATGCGTCGGATTCGAAAATCTACTCACAGGAGAAGTTCATACGGTGCTCGAGACAGCAATATCCCCTTGGAGACAAGTCCGCTGGAGGCCGATGTATTGAATCTCGACGCAATTTGAGAGTTCCATCGGCATTAGGAGGCCATGAACGTTACAATTAACTATCATTTTTGCGTCGGATTCGAAAATCTAAACTTACAAGAGAACGACCATAAAGTGCCCGAGGCAGCATTAGACCCTTGGAGACAAGTCGGCTGGAGGACGATGTATTGAATCTCGACGCAATTTGAGAGTTCTATCGTCATCAGGAGGCGCTGAACGTTACTATTCACTATCATTTTTGCGACGGATTCGATAATCTAAACTCACAGGAGAACGAACATAAGGTGCCCTAGGCAGCAACACCCTTGGAGACAAGTCGGCGGGAGGCCGATGTATTGAATCTCGACGCAATTTGAGTGTTCCATCGTCATTACATGGCCCTGAACGTTACAATTAACTATCATTTTTGCGTCGGATTCGAAAATCTAGACTCACAGCAGACGAACCATTTGGTGCCCGAGGCAGCAATATCCCCTTGGAGACAAATCGTCTGGAGTACGATGTATTGAATCCCGACGCAATTTGAGTCTTCTATCTTCATTAGGAGGCGCTGAACGTTACAATTAACTATCATTTTTGCGTCGGATTCGAAAATCTAGACTCACAGGAGAAGGATCATATTGTGCCCGAGACAGCAATATCCCCTTGGAGACAAGTCGGTTGGAGGACGATGTATTGGATCGCGACGCAAAATGAGTGTTCCATCGGCATTAGGAGGCCCTGAACGTTACAATTAACTATCATTTTTGCGTCGGATTCGAAAATCTAGACTCACAGGAGAACGACCATAAGGTGCCCCAGGCAGCACAAGACCCTTGGAGACAAGTCGGCTGGAGGCCGATGTATTGAATCTCGACGCAATTTGAGTGTTCCATCGTCATTACAAGACCCTGAACGTTACAATTAACTATCATTTTTGCGTCGGATTCGAAAATCTAGACTCACAGGAGAACGACCATAAGGTGCCCGAGGCAGCAATAGACCCTTGGAGACAAGTCGGCTGGAGGACGATGTATTGAATCTCGACGCAATTTGAGAGTTCAAACGTCATTAGGCGGCCCTGAACGTTACAATTAACTATCATTTTTGCGTCGGATTCGAAAATCTAGTTTTACAAGAGAACGACCATAAAGTGCCCGAGGCAGCATTAGACCCTTGGAGACAAGTCGGCTGGAGGACGATGTATTGAATCTCGACGCAATTTGAGAGTTCTATCGTCATCAGGAGGCGCTGAACGTTACAATTCACTATCATTTTTGCGTCGGATTCGAAAATCTAGACTCACAGGAGAAGGATCATATTGTGCCCGAGACAGCAATATCCCCTTGGAGACAAGTCGGCTGGAGGACGATGTATTGAATCTCGACGCAATTTGAGTGTCCTATCGTCATTAGGAGGCCCTAAACGTTACAATTAACTATCATTTTTGCGTCGGATTCGATAATCTAAACTCACAGGAGAACGACCATAAGGTGCCCGAGGCAGCTATTGACCCTTGGAGACAAGTCGGTTAGAGGACGATGTATTGGATCGCGACGCAAAATGAGTGTCCCGTCGTCATTAGAAGGCCCGGAACGTTACAATTAACTATCATTTATGCGTCGGATTCGAAAATCTACTCACAGGAGAAGTTCATACGGTGCTCGAGACAGCAATATCCCCTTGGAGACAAGTCCGCTGGAGGCCGATGTATTGAATCTCGACGCAATTTGAGAGTTCCATCGGCATTAGGAGGCCATGAACGTTACAATTAACTATCATTTTTGCGTCGGATTCGAAAATCTAGACTCACAGGAGAACGACCATTAGGTGCCCGAGGCAGCAATAGACCCTTGGAGACAAGTCGGCTGGTGGCCGATGTATTGAATCTCGACGCAATTTGAGTGTTCCATCGGCATTAGGAGGCCCTGAACGTTACAATTAACTATCATTTTTGCGTCGGATTCGAAAATCTAGACTCACAGGAGAACGTCCATAAGGAGCCCGAGGCAGCAATAGACCCTTGGAGACAAGTCGGCTGGAGGCCGATGTATTGAATCTCGACGCAATTTGAGTGTTCCATCGTCATTACAAGACCCTGAACGTTACAATTAACTATCATTTTTGCGTCGGATTCGAAAATCTAGACTCACAGGAGAACGACCATAAGGTGCGCGAGGCAGCAATAGACCCTTGGAGACAAGTCGGCTGGAGGACGATGTATTGAATCTCGACGCAATTTGAGAGTTCCAACGTCATTAGGCGGCCCTGAACGTTACAATTAACTATCATTTTTGCGTCGGATTCGAAAATCTTGACTTACAAGAGAACGACCATAAAGTGCCCGAGGCAGCATTAGATCCTTGGAGACAAGTCGGCTGGAGGACGATGTATTGATCTCGACGCAATTTGAGTGTTCCATCGTCATTACAAGGCCCTGAACGTTACAATTAACTATCAGTTTCGCGTCGGATTCGAAAATCTACTCACAGGAGAAGTTCATACGGTGCTCGAGACTGCAATATACCCCTTGGAGACAAATCGGCTGGAGGACGATGTATTGAATCTCGACGCAATTTGAGTCTTCTATCGTCATTAGTAGGCGCTGAACGTTACAATTCACTATCATTTTTGCGTCGGATTCGAAAATCTAGACTCACAGGAGAAGGATCATATTGTGCCCGAGCAGCAATATCCCCTTGGAGACAAGTCGGCTGGAGGACGATGTATTGAATCTCGACGCAATTTGAGTGTCCTATCGTCATTAGGAGGCCCTAAACGTTACAATTAACTATCATTTTTGCGTCGGATTCGATAATCTAAACTCACAGGGGAACGACCATACAGTGCCCGAGGCAGCTATTGACCCTTGGAGACAAGTCGGTTGGAGGACGATGTATTGGATCGCGACGCAAAATGCGTGTCCCATCGTCATTAGAAGGCCCTGAACGTTACAATTAACTATCATTTATGCGTCGGATTCGAAAATCTACTCACAGGAGAAGTTCATACGGTGCTCGAGACAGCAATATCCCCTTGGAGACAAGTCCGCTGGAGGCCGATGTATTGAATCTCGACGCAATTTGAGAGTTCCATCGGCATTAGGAGGCCATGAACGTTACAATTAACTATCATTTTTGCGTCGGATTCGAAAATCTAAACTTACAAGAGAACGACCATAAAGTGCCCGAGGCAGCATTAGACCCTTGGAGACAAGTCGGCTGGAGGACGATGTATTGAATCTCGACGCAATTTGAGAGTTCTATCGTCATCAGGAGGCGCTGAACGTTACTATTCACTATCATTTTTGCGACGGATTCGATAATCTAAACTCACAGGAGAACGAACATAAGGTGCCCTAGGCAGCAACACCCTTGGAGACAAGTCGGCGGGAGGCCGATGTATTGAATCTCGACGCAATTTGAGTGTTCCATCGTCATTACATGGCCCTGAACGTTACAATTAACTATCATTTTTGCGTCGGATTAGAAAATCTAGACTCACAGGAGAACGACCATAAGGTGCCCGAGGCAGCAATAGACCCTTGGAGACAAGTCGGCTGGTGGCCGATGTATTGAATCTCGACGCAATTTGAGTGTTCCATCGGCATTAGGAGGCTCTGAACGTTACAATTAACTATTATTTTTGCGTCGGATTCGAAAATCTAGACTCACAGCAGACGAACCATTTGGTGCCCGAGGCAGCAATATCCCCTTGGAGACAAATCGGCTGGAGTACGATGTATTGAATCCCGACGCAATTTGAGTCTTCTATCGTCATTAGGAGGCGCTGAACGTTACAATTCACTATCATTTATGCGTCGGATTCGATAATCTCAACTCTCAGGGGAACGACCATACGGTGCCGACCCTTGGAGACAAGTCGGTTGGAGGACGATGAATTGGATCGCGACGCAAAATGAGTGTTCCATCGTCATTAGGAGGCCCTGAATGTTACAATTAACTATCAGTTTTTCGTCGGATTCGAAAATCTAAACTCACAGGAGAACGCCCATAAGGTGCCCGAGGCAGCAATAGACCGTTGGAGACAAGTCGGCTGGAGGCCGATGTATTGAATCTCGACGCAATTTGAGTGTTCCATCGTCATTACAAGGCCCTGAACCTTACAATTAACTATCAGTTTCGCGTCGGATTCGAAAATCTACTCACAGGAGAAGTTCATACGGTGCTCGAGACAGCAATATACCCCTTGGAGACAAATCGGCTGGAGGACGATGTATTGAATCTCGACGCAATTTGAGTCTTCTATCGTCATTAGGAGGCGCTGAACGTTACAATTCACTATCATTTTTGCGTCGGATTCGAAAATCTAGACTCACAGGAGAAGGATCATATTGTGCCCGAGACAGCAATATCCCCTTGGAGACAAGTCGGTTGGAGGACGATGTATTGGATCGCGACGCAAAATGAGTGTCCCATCGTCATTAGAAGGCCCTGAACGTTACAATTAACTATCATTTATGCGTCGGATTCGAAAATCTAGTCACAGGAGAAGTTCATACGGTGCTCGAGACAGCAATATCCCCTTGGAGACAAGTCCGCTGGAGGCCGATGTATTGAATCTCGACGCAATTTGAGAGTTCCATCGGCATTAGGAGGCCATGAACGTTACAATTAACTATCATTTTTGCGTCGGATTCGAAAATCTAGACTTACAAGAGAACGACCATAAAGTGCCCGAGGCAGCATTAGACCCTTGGAGACAAGTCGGCTGGAGGACGATGTATTGAATCTCGACGCAATTTGAGTGTCCCATCGTCATTACAAGGCCCTAAACATTACAATTAACTATCATTTTAGCGTCGGGTTCGAAAATCTAGAATCACAGGAGAACGACCATAAGGTGCCCGAGGCAGCAATAGACCCTTGGAGACAAGTCGGCTGGAGGACGATGTATCGGATCGCGACGCAATTTGAGTGTTCCATCGTCATTAGGAGGCCCTGAATGTTACAATTAGCTATCAGTTTTTCGTAAGATTCGAAAATCTAGACTCACAGCAGACGAACCATTTGGTGCCCGAGGCAGCAATATCCCCTTGGAGACAAATCGGCTGGAGGCCGATGTATTGAATCTCGACGCAATTTGAGTCTTCTATCGTCATTAGGAGGCGCTGAACGTTACAATTCACTATCATTTTTGCGTCGGATTCGAAAATCTAGACTCACAGGAGAAAGATCATATTGTGCCCGAAACAGCAATATCCCCTTGGAGACAAGTCGGCTGGAGGACGATGTATTGAATCTCGACGCAATTTGAGTGTCCCATCGTCATTAGGAGGCCCTGAATGTTACAATTAACTATCAGTTTTTCGTCGGATTCGAAAATCTAGACTCACAGGAGAACGACCATAAGGTGCCCGAGGCAGCATCACCCTTGGAGACAAGTCGGCGGGAGGCCGATGTATTGAATCTCGACGCAATTTGAGTGTTCCATCGTCATTACATGGCCCTGAACGTTACAATTAACTATCATTTTTGCGTCGGATTCGAAAATCTAGACTCACAGGAGAACGACCATAAGGTGCCCGAGGCAGCAATAGACCCTTGGAGACAAGTCGGCTGGTGGCCGATGTATTGAATCTCGACGCAATTTGAGTGTTCCATCGTCATTACAAGGCCCTGAACGTTACAATTAACTATCATTTTTGCGTCGGATTCGAAAATCCAGACTCACAGGAGAACGACCATAAGGTGCCCGAGGCAGCAATAAACCCTTGGAGACAAGTCGGCTGGAGGACGATGTATTGGATCGCGACGCAATTTGAGTCTTCTATCGTCATTAGGAGGCGCTGAACGTTACAATTCACTATCATTTTTGCGTCGGATTCGAAAATCTAGACTCTCAGGAGAAGGACCATGTGGTGCCCGAGGCAGCGATATCCCCTTGGAGACAAGTCGGCTGGAGGCCGATGTATTGAATCTCGACGCAATTTGAGTGTTCCATCGTCATTACAAGGCCCTGAACGTTACAATTAACTATCATTTTTGCGTCGGATTCGAAAATCTAGACTCACAGGAGATCGACCAGAAGGTGCCCGAGGCAGCAATAGACCCTTGGAGACAAGTCGGCTGGAGGCCGATGTATTGAATCTCGACACAATTTGAGTGTTCCATCGGCATTAGGAGGCCCTGAACTTTATAATTAACTATCATTTTTGCGTCGGATTCGATAATCTAAACTCACAGGAGAACAACCATAAGGTGCCCGAGGCAGCAATAGACCCTTGGAGACAAGTCGGCTGGAGGCCGATGTATTGAATCTCGACGCAATTTGAGTGTTCCATCGTCATTACAAGGCCCTGAACGTTACAATTAACTATCATTTTTGCGTCGGATTCGAAAATCTAGACTCACAGGAGAACGACCATAAGGTGCCCGTGGCAGCAATAGACCCTTGGAGACAAGTCGGCTGGAGGCCGATGTATTGAAGGTCGACGCAATTTGAGTGTTCCATCGGCATTAGGAGGCCCTGAACGTTACAATTAACTATCATTTTTGCGTCGGATTCGAAAATCTAGACTCACAGGAGAACGACCATAAGGTGCCCGAGGCAGCAATAGACCCTTGGAGACAAGTCGGCTGGTGGCCGATGTATTGAATCTCGACGCAATTTGAGTGTTCCATCGGCATTAGGAGGCCATGAACGTTACAATTAACTATCATTTTTGCGTCGGATTCGATAATCTAAACTCACAGGAGAACGACCATAAGGTGCCCGAGGCAGCAATAGACCCATGGAGACAAGTCGGCTGGAGGACGATGTATTGAATCTCGACGCAATTTGAGTGTCCCATCGTCATTACAAGGCCCTAAACGTTACAATTAACTCTCATTTTTGCGTCGGATTCGATAATCTAAACTCACAGGAGAACGACCATAAGGTGCCCGAGGCAGCAACACCCTTGGAGACAAGTCGGCGGGAGGCCGATGTATTGAATCTCGACGCAATTTGAGTGTTCCATCGTCATTACATGGCCCTGAACGTTACAATTAACTATCATTTTTGCGTCGGATTCGAAAATCTAGACTCACAGGAGAACGACCATATGGTGCCCGAGGCAGCAATAGACCCTTGGAGACAAGTCGGCTGGTGGCCGATGTATTGAATCTCGACGCAATTTGAGTGTTCCATCGGCATTAGGAGGCCCTGAACGTTACAATTAACTATTATTTTTGCGTCGGATTCGAAAATCTAGACTCACAGCAGACGAACCATTTGGTGCCCGAGGCAGCAATATCCCCTTGGAGACAAATCGGCTGGAGGACGATGTATTGAATCCCGACGCAATTTTACGCGAAAGAACTTGCCCCCCTTCTAACAGCCGTGTACCGCAAGTCTCTAGAGGAACGGAGGGTTCCAAATGATTGGAAAAGAGCACAGATAGTCCCAGTCTTCAAGAAGGGTCGTCGAGCAGATGCGCAAAACTATAGACCTATATCTCTTACGTCGATCTCTTGTAGAATTTTAGAACATGTTTTTTGCTCGCGTATCATGTCATTTCTGGAAACCCAGAATCTACTATGTAGGAATCAACATGGATTCCGGAAACAGCGATCGTGTGAGACCCAACTCGCTTTGTTTGTTCATGAGACCCAGAAAATATTAGATACAGGCTCCCAGGTAGATGCTATTTTTCTTGACTTCCGGAAGGCGTTCGATACAGTTCCGCACTGTCGCCTGATAAACAAAGTAAGAGCCTACGGAATATCAGACCAGCTGTGTGGCTGGATTGAAGAGTTTTTAGCAAACAGAACACAGCATGTTGTTATCAATGGAGAGACGTCTACAGACGTTAAAGTAACCTCTGGCGTGCCACAGGGGAGTGTTATGGGACCATTGCTTTTCACAATATATATAAATGACTTAGTAGATAGTGTCGGAAGTTCCATGCGGCTTTTCGCGGATGATGCTGTAGTATACAGAGAAGTTGCTGCATTAGAAAATTGTAGCGAAATACAGGAAGATCTGCAGCGGATAGGCACTTGGTGCAGGGAGTGGCAACTGACCCTTAACATAGACAAATGTAATGTATTGCGAATACATAGAAAGAAGGATCCTTTATTGTATGATTATATGATAGCGGAACAAACACTGGTAGCAGTTACTTCTGTAAAATATCTGGGAGTATGCGTACGGAACGATTTGAAGTGGAATGATCATATAAAACTAATTGTTGGTAAGGCGGGTACCAGGTTGAGATTCATTGGGAGAGTGCTTAGAAAATGTAGTCCATCAACAAAGGAGGTGGCTTACAAAACACTCGTTCGACCTATACTTGAGTATTGCTCATCAGTGTGGGATCCGTACCAGGTCGGGTTGACGGAGGAGATAGAGAAGATCCAAAGAAGAGCGGCGCGTTTCGTCACTGGGTTATTTGGTAACCGTGATAGCGTTACGGAGATGTTTAATAAACTCAAGTGGCAGACTCTGCAAGAGAGGCGCTCTGCATCGCGGTGTAGCTTGCTCGCCAGGTTTCGAGAGGGTGCGTTTCTGGATGAGGTATCGAATATATTGCTTCCCCCTACTTATACTTCCCGAGGAGATCACGAATGTAAAATTAGAGAGATTAGAGCGCGCACGGAGGCTTTCAGACAGTCGTTCTTCCCGCGAACCATACGCGACTGGAACAGGAAAGGGAGGTAATGACAGTGGCACGTAAAGTGCCCTCCGCCACACACCGTTGGGTGGCTTGCGGAGTATCAATGTAGATGTAGATGTAGATGAGTCTTCTATCGTCATTAGGAGGCGCTGAACGTTACAATTCACTATCATTTTTGCGTCGGATTCGATAATCTCAACTCTCAGGGGAACGACCATACGGTGCCGACCCTTGGAGACAAGTCGGTTGGAGGACGATGAATTGGAACGCGACGCAAAATGAGTGTTCCATCGTCATTAGGAGGCCCTGAAATTTACAATTAACTATCAGTTTTTCGTCGGATTCGAAAATCTAAACTCACAGGAGAACGCCCATAAGGTGCCCGAGGCAGCAATAGACCGTTGGAGACAATTCGGCTGGAGGCCGATGTATTGAATCTCGACGCAATTTGAGTGTTCCATCGTCATTACAAGGCCCTTGACCTTACAATTAACTATCAGTTTCGCGTCGGATTCGAAAATCTACTCACAGGAGAAGTTCATACGGTGCTCGAGACAGCAATATACCCCTTGGAGACAAATCGGCTGGAGGACGATGTATTGAATCTCGACGCAATTTGAGTCTTCTATCGTCATTAGGAGGCGCTGAACGTTACAATTCACTATCATTTTTGCGTCGGATTCGAAAATCTAGACTCACTGGAGAAGGATCATATTGTGCCCGAGACAGCAATATCCCCTAGGAGACAAGTCGGTTGGAGGACGATGTATTGGATCGCGTCGCAAAATGAGTGTCCCATCGTCATTAGAAGGCCCTGAACGTTACAATTAACTATCATTTATGCGTCGGATTCGAAAATCTAGTCACACGAGAAGTTCACACGGTGCTCGAGACAGCAATATCCCCTTGGAGACAAGTCCGCTGGAGGCCGATGTATTGAATCTCGACGCAATTTGAGAGTTCCATTGGCATTAGGAGGCCATGAACGTTAGAATTAACTATCATTTTTGCGTCGGATTCGAAAATCTAGACTTACAAGAGAACGACCATAAGGTGCCCGACGCAGCATTAGACCCTTGGAGACAAGTCGGCTGGAGGACGATGTATTGAATCTCGACGCAATTTGAGTGTCCCATCGTCTTTACAAGGCCCTAAACATTACAATTAACTATCATTTTAGCGTCGGGTTCGAAAATCTAGAATCACAGGAGAACGACCATTAGGTGCCCGAGGCAGCAATAGACCCTTGGAGACAAGTCGGCTGGAGGCCGATGTATTAAATGTCGACGCAATTTGAGCGTTCCATCGGCATTAGGAGGCCCTGAACGTTACAATTAACTATCATTTTTGCGTCGGATTCGAAAATCTAGACTCACAGGAGAACGACCATAAGGTGCCCGAGGCAGCAATAGACCCTTGGAGACAAGTCGGCTGGTGGCCGATGTATTGAATCTCGACGCAATTTGAGTGTTCCATCGGTATTAGGAGGCCATGAACGTTACAATTAACTATCATTTTTGCGTCGGATTCGATAATCTAAACTCACAGGAGAACGACCATAAGGTGCCCGAGGCAGCAATAGACCCATGGAGGCAAGTCGGCTGGAGGACGATGTATTGAATCTCGACGCAATTTGAGTGTCCCATCGTCATTACAAGGCCCTAAACGTTACAATTAACTCTCATTTTTGCGTCGGATTCGATAATCTAAACTCACAGGAGAACGACCATAAGGTGCCCGAGGCAGCAACACCCTTGGAGACAAGTCGGCGGGAGGCCGATGTATTGAATCTCGACGCAATTTGAGTGTTCCATCGTCATTACATGGCCCTGAACGTTACAATTAACTATCATTTTTGCGTCGGATTCGAAAATCTAGACTCACAGGAGAGCGACCATATGGTGCCCGAGGCAGCAATAGACCCTTGGAGACAAGTCGGCTGGTGGCCGATGTATTGAATCTCGACGCAATTTGAGTGTTCCATCGGCATTAGGAGGCCCTGAACGTTACAATTAACTATTATTTTTTCGTCGGACTCGAAAATCTAGACTCACAGCAGACGAACCATTTGGTGCCCGAGGCAGCAATATCCCCTTGGAGACAAATCGGCTGGAGGACGATGTATTGAATCCCGACGCAATTTGAGTCTTCTATCGTCATTAGGAGGCGCTGAACGTTACAATTCACTATCATTTTTGCGTCGGATTCGATAATCTCAACTCTCAGGGGAACGACCATACGGTGCCGACCCTTGGAGACAAGTCGGTTGGAGGACGATGAATTGGAACGCGACGCAAAATGAGTGCTCCATCGTCATTAGGAGGCCCTGAATGTTACAATTAACTATCAGTTTTTCGTCTCATTCGAAAATCTAAACTCACAGGAGAACGCCCATAAGGTGCCCGAGGCAGCAATAGACCGTTGGAGACAATTCGGCTGGAGGCCGATGTATTGAATCTCGACGCAATTTGAGTGTTCCATCGTCATTACAAGGCCCTGAACCTTACAATTAACTATCAGTTTCGCGTCGGATTCGAAAATCTACTCACAGGAGAAGTTCATACGGTGCTCGAGACAGCAATATACCCCTTGGAGACAAATCGGCTGGAGGACGATGTATTGAATCTCGACGCAATTTGAGTCTTCTATCGTCATTAGGAGGCGCTGAACGTTACAATTCACTATCATTTTTGCGTCGGATTCGAAAATCTAGACTCACTGGAGAAGGATCATATTGTGCCCGAGACAGCAATATCCCCTTGGAGACAAGTCGGTTGGAGGACGATGTATTGGATCGCGACGCAAAATGAGTGTCCCATCGTCATTAGAAGGCCCTGAACGTTACAATTAACTATCATTTATGCGTCGGATTCGAAAATATAGTCACAGGAGAAGTTCTCACGGTGCTCGAGACAGCAATATCCCCTTGGAGACAAGTCCGCTGGAGGCCGACGTATTGAATCTCGACGCAATTTGAGAGTTCCATCGGCATTAGGAGGCCATGAACGTTACAATTAACTATCATTTTTGCGTCGGATTCGAAAATCTAGACTTACAAGAGAACGACCATAAGGTGCCCGAGGCAGCATTAGACCCTTGGAGACAAGTCGGCTGGAGGACGATGTATTGAATCTCGACGCAATTTGAGTGTCCCATCGTCATTACAAGGCCCTAAACATTACAATTAACTATCATTTTAGCGTCGGGTTCGAAAATCTAGAATCACAGGAGAACGACCATAAGGTGCCCGAGGCAGCAATAGACCCTTGGAGACAAGTCGGCTGTAGGACGATGTATTGGATCGCGACGCAATTTGAGTGTTCCATCGTCATTAGGAGGCCCTGCATGTTACAATTAACTATCAGTTTTTCGTCGGATTCGAAAATCTAGACTCACAGGAGAACGACCATTAGGTGCCCGAGGCAGCATCACCCTTGGAGACAAGTCGGCGGGAGGCCGATGTAATGAATCTCGACGCAATTTGAGTGTTCCATCGTCATTACATGGCCCTGAACGTTACAATTAACTATCATTTTTGCGTCGGATTCGGAAATCTAGACTCACAGGAGAACGACCATAAGGTGCCCGAGGCAGCAATAGACCCTTGGAGACAAGTCGGCTGGTGGCCGATGTATTGAATCTCGACGCAATTTGAGTGTTCCATCGGCATTAGGAGGCCCTGAACGTTACAATTAACTATCATTTTTGCGTCGGATTCGATAATCTAAACTCACAGGAGAACGACCATAAGGTGCCCGAGGTAGCAATAGACCCATGGCGACAAGTCGGCTGGAGACCGATGTATTGAATCTCGACGCAATTTGAGTGTTCCATCGTCATTACAAGGCCCTGAACGTTACAATTAACTATCATTTTTGCGTCGGATTTGAAAAGCTAGACTCACAGGAGATCGACCATAAGGTGCCCGAGGCAGCAATATACCCTTGGAGACAAGTCGGCTGGAGGCCGATGTATTGAAACTCGACGCAATTTGAGTGTTCCATCGGCATTATGAGGCCCTGAACGTTACAATTAACTATCATTTTTGCGTCGGATTCGATAATCTAAACTCACAGGAGAACGACCATAAGGTGCCCGAGGCAGCAATAGACCCATGGAGACAAGTCGGCTGGAGGCCGATGTATTGAATCTCGATGCAATTTGAGTGTTCCATCGTCATTACAAGGCCCTGAACGTTACAATTAACTATCATTTTTGCGTCGGATTCGAAAATCTAGACTCACAGGAGAACGACCATTAGGTGCCCGAGGCAGCATCACCCTTGGAGACAAGTCGGCGGGAGGCCGATGTATTGAATCTCGACGCAATTTGAGTGTTCCATCGTCATTACATGGCCCAGAACGTTACAATTAACTATCATTTTTGCGTCGGATTCGGAAATCTAGACTCACAGGAGAACGACCATAAGGTGCCCGAGGCAGCAATAGACCCTTGGAGACAAGTCGGCTGGTGGCCGATGTATTGAATCTCGACGCAATTTGAGTGTTCCATCGGCATTAGGAGGCCCTGAACGTTACAATTAACTATCATTTTTGCGTCGGATTCGATAATCTAAACTCACAGGAGAACGACCATAAGGTGCCCGAGGCAGCAATAGACCCATGGCGACAAGTCGGCTGGAGGCCGATGAATTGAATCTCGACGCAATTTGAGTGTTCCATCGTCATTACAAGGCCCTGAACGTTACAATTAACTATCATTTTTGCGTCGGATTCGAAAATCTAGACTCACAGGAGATCGACCATAAGTTGCCCGAGGCAGCAATATACCCTTGGAGACAAGTCGGCTGGAGGCCGATGTATTGAATCTCGACGCAATTTGAGTGTTCCATCGGCATTATGAGGCCCTGAACGTTACAATTAACTATCATTTTTGCGTCGGATTCGATAATCTAAACTCACAGGAGAACGACCATAAGGTGCCCGAGGCAGCAATAGACCCATGGAGACAAGTCGGCTGGAGGCCGATGTATTGAATCTCGATGCAATTTGAGTGTTCCATCGTCATTACAAGGCCCTGAACGTTACAATTAACTATCATTTTTGCGTCGGATTCGAAAATCTAGACTCACAGGAGAACGACCATAAGGTGCCCGAGGCAGCAATAGACCCTTGGAGACAAGTCGGCTGGAGGCCGATGTATATAATCTCGACACAATTTGAGTGTTCCATCGGCATTAGGAGGCCCTGAACGTTATAATTAACTATCATTTTTGCGTCGGATTCGATAATCTAAACTCACAGGAGAACGACCATAAGGTGCCCGAGGCAGCAATAGACCCTTGGAGACAAGTCGGCTGGAGGCCGATGTATTGAATCTAAACGCGATTTGAGTGTTCCATCGTCATTACAAGGCCCTGAACGTTACAATTAACTATCATTTTTGCGTCGGATTCGAAAATCTAGACTCACAGGAGAACGACCATAAGGTGCCCGAGGCAGCAATAGACCCTTGGAGACAAGTCGGCTGGAGGCCGATGTATTGAATGTCGACGCAATTTGAGTGTTCCATCGGCATTAGGAGGCCCTGAACGTTACAATTAACTATCATTTTTGCGTCGGATTCGAAAATCTAGACTCACAGGAGAACGACCATAAATGTGCCCGAGGCAGCAATAGACCCTTGGAGAAAAGTCGGCTGGAGGCCGATGTATTGAATCTCGACGCAATTTGAGTGTTCCATCGTCATTACAAGGCCCTGAACGTTACAATTAACTATCATTTTTGCGTCGGATTCGAAAATCTAGACGCACAGGAGAACGACCATAAGGTGCCCGAGGCAGCAATAGACCCTTGGAGACAAGTCGGCTGGAGGACGATGTATTGAATGTCGACGCAATTTGAGTGTTCCATCGGCATTAGGAGGGCCAGAACGATACAATTAACTATCATTTTTGCGTCGGATTCGAAAATCTAGACTCACAGGAGAACGACTATAAAGTGCCCGAGGCAGCATTAGACCCTTGGAGACAAGTCGGCTGGAGGACGATGTATTGAATCTCGACGCAATTTGAGTGTCCCATCGTCATTACAAGGCCCTAAACATTACAATTAACTATCATTTTAGCGTCGGGTTCGAAAATCTAGAATCACAGGAGAACGACCATAAGGTGCCCGAGGCAGCAATAGACTCTTGGAGACAAGTCGGCTGGAGGACGATGTATTGGATCGCGACGCAATTTGAGTGTTCCATCGTCATTAGGAGGCCCTGAATGTTACAATTAACTATCAGTTTTTCGTAAGATTCGAAAATCTAGACTCACAGCATATAAAATAAATAAAATAAAATAAAATAAAATAAAATATTAATTATTTTTATCTGTCTGATTGGCTCTCCTATGAGTCGTCAGGTTTTGATTATTCGGTATCAGACGCTTGACAATGGCTTTTTCGTAAAGGCAATGTTACTCGTAGTTGACCGTGAAATAAAACTGAAATAATCGGACTTCGTAATTAAATCGTTTCCAAAGACTGCTGCGGTAGGTGCGGACTCATAATCTAAATCTCAATATTACAATAATTTGCCAGCCATGCCAAAACGTCGTACAGAGGTGATTGTCTACTAAACAAAAAATTACACAGTTAGTTAAATCAGATATATTCAATGAATAAGCCTACAGTTCATAATCCTACTTACTTTTATAAATATAAATTCTTTACAGAATCGAGTGCCTAGTATGGTTGCAATTTTCTATATCATGAAATATGGCGGTGTGCCAGACAATAAACTAAAATACGTGCTTCTCGCACCACTTCAACGAGAGCTCTTTTTTTTTTTTTTTTTAATCAAACATACGACTAACGAAAATGTACTTTTGTTTTATCAGCGACACAGCGCTGCAGTTGTGTGCCATAGGCTTTATTTATTTGTCACTGATTATTTATTTAATTAATATCTCGCGTTTCCGAGGAAACTCACGCTCGGCATGCAAATGTGCCTTTATATTGCCCCCTGAATTGCGAGGCGAAAGGACACACCTGCAGGCGAGCAATTCACCTAAAGGCACAAGAAAATCTAAGTTATCTACAACTATTTACATGACTTACATTATACTGTATATTATATACAAAATTTGAATGACGCGCGTGCGCCAAAAAAGTTCTTATGTTGGCAAAACAGAGTGCGCGCATGCGCAGAAGCGTCTGTGTAACTACGGCACTGCCGTTATTTCGTAAATTTAGATCACGCGGCACAGTATTGCAGTTCATATTGTTCGTGTGCGCGCGCATTTCTTAGTCGTTGCACAAAGAAAATATTCCACCAAGATTACATATGAAGACTACATTCTATGACAGGTAACTTAGTTTTAAAATTACAATATTTGTTATAATACAATACAACTTTAGATTGTTGAATGTTCTTAGTTACATAGCATTGCAATGAAATGCTTCAAAGAAAAATGTCCGTATTTTTCAGGTGCGTTGACCTATACACATGGTGTCGTTATCACAGTTCATATTCATCTGCTGCACAATAATTTTTTACAGGTTAGTATCGTCGTGGTAAAGTTTTTTTGATCACAGTAACATCGTTGTATAACAACGTGATTGATACATAAGCATGTCCATTTCCTATTTCCATTATAGTCGTTGTGATGCAGTTCGTTGTGACAAAAAGCATTGTTTATTACAGATCAGACGTGACGCGTCGAGTAATTAGTCCATATGCAGTTCGTTTTCGATATTCCGTGGAAGCTTGGTTGCAGAACCTCGGACGGCACATAGCTGGCGTCGATCCTTGGACAGTCCAGGTAAGCGTGTCCGTCACATTTCGAGAACATTTCATTCCCTGAAGTTCCAACCAAAATTCTTCCACCCGTCGTGTTGTTTTCTGGACAGGCACTTTGTGTCCATTTAATCCAGTTAACATCTTGAAGTTGGGTACTGTAGTAATGTCGCTAGACGATGCACGAATTATGCACTTCACATATTCAGTTTTTTTTTTTTTTTAAATATAGCTCACCTAAATGTTCGTGGTTACTCATCGAAGAAATCGTTCATCGCGTTAACAAAGGTACGATGCATCATGAATGTCATTAACAGTTTCTTTCACATAGGTTTCTGCGTAGTTGCAGACTTAGTAACGTACGTTAATGTCCGTGAATAGTGGTTCACTACGCAATTTTTTTTTTTTTTTTTTAAAAAAGTTTTTCACATTTTGGCACTCGTTATCGTTCAAATTTTCACACAGTAACAGTTACATTATACATCAGTTTAAAAAAAACATAAGTAATAATACATACACACGTCACATATTTTCTTAGCATAAACATAATACAGTTGCACATAAACATGTTTACATCATCATTACATAGCTATAGGTTATTACATTGTGTCATATTTGATTACATGAATTGCAGATATTTACATCCTCTTTAGCGGTTTTGCTGGGATATTATCGATGTTTTTTGTGATGTCATCTGAAATTAAGATAGGTTAGACACAACATTCATTACATCAGTAGGCAAGACCAGGCGTTTTCACTACTCAATAAATATTCAAAATAGTAAGAGAGAGAAAATGTTCGATTCCTCGCGTTTTGTGCGTGTGTGTAGTGTGTCTGTGTGGCCTTGACTACTGGTAGATGCTTTTCTTGCTGAGAGATGTGCGTCTAATCTATTTCTCGAAGTAAAAGATCGCTTCACAGATGACGTCTGTCGGTTCGTCAGGTGTCATAGCAAGTCAGTGGTACCTACAGTCACAAATGTTCCGTGAAAAATTTATATATCATTCACTGCTACGTAATCATAAATTTTACTTTAATATTCAGTCTTCTCGGTGGAACCGCGGCGTTGAAAGAAAAGTTCTTCTGTCTTCAACTGCGTCACTGGAACCGCTGAAATGAAAATTTCTATACTACTTATAATCTATGTTGTAATTTGTTTTAGTTCTTGCCACACAGCAGGTCGTTGAGATAACGGTACGTTATATGTCTTATGGTAGAAGATCTTGTGAGGCTTAACTTCAATCTTGTACACATACGTCTTGATAACACCTAATCGTCTGGTAAAAACTTGTAAATATTTGGATAACATTTCCTGTAGTTTTATACGTTCATGTACACTGAGAGCTGTAGCTTCACTTATCTTATGATCAAGCAATGTTTTCAAGTCCATTAGCTCTGTGTCAGATGAGTGTGTTTGCATGTCTTGAATGCCTTTGTCAAGTACTAACTGAACCTTGTACCCTGTACAGTGTTTGTCATGCTTTAGAGTTCTCCTGTCCAAATCAATAATAATTACACTGCCTTTATCATTTAAAATACATTTACCTTTGGAGAAGTCTATAATGCAGTCCTTCTCGCTCATAATATCTATTCCTAATATGCAATTTGTCACAAGGTTTTGTACAACCAGGAATGGCCATTGTACGGTTCCATTACCTATTTTAACGTTTACAAAAACTTGCTTCGTAACCCTACATGACTTATTACCTAGTGCAGTAGTTATTTTACAGTTTTGGGCAGGAAACTCAGGCACAGGTTCCAATTCACACATCTTTTTATAAAAATTAAAAGATAAAACGCTCACAGCTGCACCTGTATCTAGGATAATAGTAGTTGGAATCCCACCTACTACACCAGTAGTGGATGCTAAAACAATTTCATTTGTGTTTAAACGACATTGTGTACTGTCTTGTAAAAGTTCATCTGATATATTGTTATTGTGGTTGTATCTTATAAATAAAACAGGTAGTTTTTGTTTAGAATTACTCGGCATATCATTATTCTGTTGTTCAAGTGTGGTGTCAAATAACTGATTAACATTGAAGCCGCCCCCCAAGGATTCTTCAGCCACGACCTGGGGCAAAGTAGTGACTGTTTCTAGTTTGTTGGATTATCATTTGTACTAGGTACTGACACAGATTGAGGTTGTGCATCAGGTGTCATTTCTATTATATTCACATTCGGATATTGCCTATTATGATCTCCAAACTTTTGCGGTTGTTGTTGCTGTTGCGCATTATAACCTACCTGTCGGTCGTAAGGTATGCTCCAATTTTGACCTGGTGGCTGCTGTGGTAAAGCAGAGTTTGAATGAAAGTACTGATCGTTACGAGTCCAACCTTGATGCTGTCTTGGCTCGTAGTTATTATTATTTCTATTTCTGTTTGTGTTTTTGTTATTACCTTTGTATCCGTTGTTACCGTTGCAGTTATTACCGCGGTGCCTTTTGTATGGATTGCCGCATGAAATGTTATTACTGTTGTAACTATTGTTCGTATTGGAATACGCGTGTTGATTTTGATTTCCGTACTGAGACGGCATGTGAGTTTGCTGTTTTTGTTGTACCGCGTATCCAACTGTGGGCGCGCCAGAATTGTGTTGGCAAGCCTGCATGTTTTGCATACCACTAGTGTAAACATTGTGGCTGCTGTTTTGCCGCGCGAAGCGCTGATCTTCAAGTAACATGTCAACCGAATCTAAAGCTGTTAAAAAATAATCTGAATCGTCATCCGGGATATGTAGAAGTTTTTCCTTAATGTTGAAAGGCAATTTGGCCTTCAACGCTCGGAGTATATCACGTGTTGCGACTGGTTCGTCTAAAAAATGTCCCATGTTCAAGTATTTTTCAAAATATCTGCGTAAGTTACCATTTTTACTGTTAAAAGTTTCAGGTTCTAAAATTTGTCTCCTGAGTCGCTCCTGGACGGATTGCGACCAGAATTTGTTCAGAAAGGCACGCTCAAACTCACTGTACGTGGTACATACGTCAGCTTGACTGTATGCCCAGACAGCTGCATCGCCTTGGATGTAACCGACAATATATGAAATCTTTTTCCGGTCACTCCAAGTGCGTGGAAATGCGTTACTAAAAGATTTAAGAAAAATCACCGGATGAATGGTTCGTTTCTCTGGGATAAAAGCCTGAAATTGCCTGTGTTTTATTAAGCTTTCGTCTTCCTTTGCATTATGATATGGATTTGTTCCACTGTAATTACTGCAATGCTCAGCTGGCGAGTAATTACGATAATGTTGCTGTGGTTTACCATGATAATAGCTTGTGTTTGTGGTTGCACGTCGTGGTATGTGTTGTAGTCGTGGTGTGTTTTGTTCTTGTGTGTTTGTGGTGTGCGGTATGTGTGCGTCATACTCGAATGTATATTGGTTTCTGAACTGTACATTTTGACTGATATTTTCGTTACATTCAGACTGTGGTTGATCGGTGAATTGTCTCATGGGTGCAGTGACGGATTGTACTGCGTCACTAATCAGCTGTTTGTTATTAGTGATGTATTCCGCTACGGAGTCGTGCACAATTGTTGGTAAATTTTCACGTATGCATCTATCAAAATGTTTGTCTTTGTTCTCTACCCAATCATGAAATTCTTTATTAATATTTTGAAAATGAGCTGTGGCATCAGATTGTAAGATGTCAGTCAGGTGTTGTTCAACATCGTCAAATTTATTCTGCACGTCAGTAATTCGTTTTTCAAGGTTGTCGTGTACTGAAGGATATGTTTGAATTTGTTCAGTAAGAGCTTCACACGTGACATTAAGGTTTTTTAATTGTTTCTGTAAAAGTGCTACGTCATTTGTAGTCTTTTCTTGTCTCGTATTAAGCTTGGAAAATTTCGTACTGAGTTCAGTCATCTGTTCGGTCAGTGTGGCGTCTATAAGTTCCACACGTTTACACAAAGTGTCATTACATGCCTTGATTGCTATGAGATCAGATTTAATTTCGTCATTTTGTGTCTTTAACTGTTCATTTTGTGTCTTTAAGGTTGCCATGTTTTCCGCGTTCTGCATCCTTAAGGTTGCCATATTTTCTGCGTTTTGTTTCATTAGCATTTGTAACATGTTGGCAATGTTTACTGTTTGCAAGGTCTCTGCCCCCGCCGCGTCATTAGACGTGACGTCATGTATTAACATGGGCTCTGACTGAGACTTTGAAATTTTTGTGGTGGACGGCCTATTGTCAAAATTTCCGTTGACACTTGCGTCAATATTTGATGTATCGTCACTACCGGTTGCTGTCGTAAAGTCATTTTCTAACATTTGTCTCTCGTCCGAGTCGGATTGCGTCTGAATAGTACGTCTTTGCTGTTCCATTTTTGCGTATTGTTTTCTAGTTATTACCATGCCACACGTGCTATATATTTCAAGAAATTAATGTTTGACACTGGTTTTAAAATAAAATGCAGTTGAGCATGAATCGGTCGTAGCAACAATGGCTGTCTGTTAATTTAAAAATATAAACTGAATTTGAGATTATTGGTAATGGCTGCTGGCCATGTTACATGATATCGTACAGAAGTCGGCCATATTGTACACTCGTGTATTGGTATTGTTGCATACGTTATTGTTTAAGGAAAAATACTGAGAATGGAATTTATCACTGAAACTGTTATGCGGAAAAGAAACACTACAGAATTTTACTGAAAAGCTAATACACTGAATTATACGTCTGGTCAAGCCTGCTAATGCAAAGATGCTGCGTCTTACCTTATTTTGCTGGAAGCTTCTTTGCGTCTTCCCGCAAAATTTTATAATTGGCAAATATCTTCTGATTTTTTTTTATTTCTCATATAGTCAAGTCCAGGACCAGAAGGTTGATTTTTCACATGAAACAAAGAGAACAATGTAACAAATGACAAAATAACAAGTCCGACACGCAGTCGCCAATATAAAATAAATAAAATAAAATAAAATTAAAATGAAATATTAATTATTTTTATCTGTCTGATTGGCTCTCCTATGAGTCGTCAGGTTTTGATTATTCGGTATCAGACGCTTGACAATGGCTTTTTCGTAAAGGCAATGTTACTCGTAGTTGACCGTGAAATAAAACTGAAATAATCGGACTTCGTAATTAAATCGTTTCCAAAGACTGCTGCGGTAGGTGCGGACTCATAATCTAAATCTCAATATTACAATAATTTGCCAGCCATGCCAAAACGTCGTACAGAGGTGATTGTCTACTAAACAAAAAATTACACAGTTAGTTAAATCAGATATATTCAATGAATAAGCCTACAGTTCATAATCCTACTTACTTTTATAATTATAAATTCTTTACAGAATCGAGTGCCTAGTATGGTTGCAATTTTCTATATCATGAAATATGGCGGTGTGCCAGACAATAAACTAAAATACGTGCTTCTCGCACCACTTCAACGAGAGCTCTTTTTTTTTTTTTTTTTTAATCAAACATACGACTAACGAAAATGTACTTTTGTTTTATCAGCGACACAGCGCTGCAGTTGTGTGCCATAGGCTTTATTTATTTGTCACTGATTATTTATTTAATTAATATCTCACGTTTCCGAGGAAACTCACGCTCGGCATGCAAATGTGCCTTTATAAGCAGACGAACCATTTGGTGCCCGAGGCAGCAATATCCCCTTGGAGACAAATCGGCTGGAGGACGATGTATTGAATCTCGACGCAATTTGAGTCTTCTATCGTCATTAGGAGGCGCTGAACGTTACAATTCACTATCATTTTTGCGTCGGATTCGAAAATCTAGACTCACAGGAGAAAGATCATATTGTGCCCGTGACAGCAATATCCCCTTGGAGACAAGTCGGCTGGAGGACGATGTATTGAATCTCGACGCAATTTGAGTGTCCCATCGTCATTAGGAGGCCCTGAATGTTACAATTAACTATCAGTTTTTCGTCGGATTCGAAAATCTAGACTCACAGGAGAACGACCATAAGGTGCCCGAGGCAGCATCACCCTTGGAGACAAGTCGGCGGGAGGCCGATGTATTGAATCTCGACGCAATTTGAGTGTTCCATCGTCATTACTTGGCCCTGAACGTTACAATTAACTATCATTTTTGCGTCGGATTCGAAAATCTAGACTCACAGGAGAACGACCATAAGGTGCCCGAGGCAGCAATAGACCCTTGGAGACAAGTCGGCTGGTGGCCGATGTATTGAATCTCGACGCAATTTGAGTGTTCCATCGTCATTACAAGGCCCTGAACGTTACAATTAACTATCATTTTTGCGTCGGATTCGAAAATCCAGACTCACAGGAGAACGACCATAAGGTGCCCGAGGCAGCAATAAACCCTTGGAGACAAGTCGGCTGGAGGACGATGTATTGGATCGCGACGCAATTTGAGTCTTCTATCGTCATTAGGAGGCGCTGAACGTTACAATTCACTATCATTTTTGCGTCGGATTCGAAAATCTAGACTCACAGGAGAAGGACCATGTGGTGCCCGAGGCAGCGATATCCCCTTGGAGACAAGTCGGCTGGAGGCCGATGTATTGAATCTCGACGCAATTTGAGTGTTCCATCGTCATTACAAGGCCCTGAACGTTACAATTAACTATCATTTTTGCGTCGGATTCGAAAATCTAGACTCACAGGAGAACGACCAGAAGGTGCCCGAGGCAGCAATAGACCCTTGGAGACAAGTCGGCTGGAGGCCGATGTATTGAATCAAGACACAATTTGAGTGTTCCATCGGCATTAGGAGGCCCTGAACGTTATAATTAACTATCATTTTTGCGTCGGATTCGATAATCTAAACTCACAGGAGAACGACCATAAGGTGCCCGAGGCAGCAATAGACCCTTGGAGACAAGTCGGCTGGAGGCCGATGTATTGAATCTCGACGCAATTTGAGTGTTCCATCGTCATTACAAGGCCCTGAACGTTACAATTAACTATCATTTTTGCGTCGGATTCGAAAATCTAGACTCACAGGAGAACGACCATAAGGTGCCCGAGGCAGCAATAGACCCTTGGAGACAAGTTGGCTGGTGGCCTATGTATTGAATCTCGACGCAATTTGAGTGTTCCATCGGCATTAGGAGGCCATGAACGTTACAATTAACTATCATTTTTGCGTCGGATTCGATAATCTAAACTCACAGGAGAACGACCATAAGGTGCCCGAGGCAGCAATAGACCCATGGAGACAAGTCGGCTGGAGGACGATGTATTGAATCTCGACGCAATTTGAGTGTCCCATCGTCATTACAAGGCCCTAAACGTTACAATTAACTCTCATTTTTGCGTCGCATTCGATAATCTAAACTCACAGGAGAACGACCATAAGGTGCCCGAGGCAGCAACACCCTTGGAGACAAGTCGGCGGGAGGCCGATGTATTGAATCTCGACGCAATTTGAGTGTTCCATCGTCATTACATGGCCCTGAACGTTACAATTAACTATCATTTTTGCGTCGGATTCGAAAATCTAGACTCACAGGAGAACGACCATATGGTGCCCGAGGCAGCAATAGACCCTTGGAGACAAGTCGGCTGGTGGCCGATGTATTGAATCTCGACGCAATTTGAGTGTTCCATCGGCATTAGGAGGCCCTGAACGTTACAATTAACTATTATTTTTGCGTCGGATTCGAAAATCTAGACTCACAGCAGACGAACCATTTGGTGCCCGAGGCAGCAATATCCCCTTGGAGACAAATCGGCTGGAGGACGATGTATTGAATCCCGACGCAATTTGAGTCTTCTATCGTCATTAGGAGGCGCTGAACGTTACAATTCACTATCATTTTTGCGTCGGATTCGATAATCTCAACTCTCAGGGGAACGACCATACGGTGCCGACCCTTGGAGACAAGTCGGTTGGAGGACGATGAATTGGAACGCGACGCAAAATGAGTGTTCCATCGTCATTAGGAGGCCCTGAATGTTACAATTAACTATCAGTTTTTCGTCGGATTCGAAAATCTAAACTCACAGGAGATTGCCCATAAGGTGCCCGAGGCAGCAATAGACCGTTGGAGACAATTCGGCTGGAGGCCGATGTATTGAATCTCGACGCAATTTGAGTGTTCCATCGTCATTACAAGGCCCTTAACCTTACAATTAACTATCAGTTTCGCGTCGGATTCGAAAATCTACTCACAGGAGAAGTTCATACGGTGCTCGAGACAGCAATATACCCCTTGGAGACAAATCGGCTGGAGGACGATGTATTGAATCTCGACGCAATTTGAGTCTTCTATCGTCATTAGGAGGCGCTGAACGTTACAATTCACTATCATTTTTGCGTCGGATTCGAAAATCTAGACTCACTGGAGAAGGATCATATTGTGCCCGAGACAGCAATATCCCCATGGAGACAAGTCGGTTGGAGGACGATGTATTGGATCGCGACGCAAAATGAGTGTCCCATCGTCATTAGAAGGCCCTGAACGTTACAATTAACTATCATTTATGCGTCGGATTCGATAATCTAGTCACAGGAAAAGTTCACACGGTGCTCGAGACAGCAATATCCCCTTGGAGACAAGTCCGCTGGAGGCCGATGTATTGAATCTCGACGCAATTTGAGAGTTCCATCGGCATTAGGAGGCCATGAACGTTACAATTAACTATCATTTTTGCGTCGGATTCGAAAATCTAGACTTACAAGAGAACGACCATAAGGTGCCCGAGGCAGCATTAGACCCTTGGAGACAAGTCGGCTGGAGGACGATGTATTGAATCTCGACGCAATTTGAGTGTCCCATCGTCTTTACAAGGCCCCAAACATTACAATTAACTATCATTTTAGCGTCGGGTTCGAAAATCTAGAATCACAGGAGAACGACCATAAGGTGCCCGAGGCAGCAATAGACCCTTGGAGACAAGTCGGCTGGAGGCCGATGTATTGAATGTCGACGCAATTTGAGTGTTCCATCGGCATTAGGAGGCCCTGAACGTTACAATTAACTATCATTTTTGCGTCGGATTCGAAAATCTAGACTCAAAGGAGAACGACCATAAGGTGCCCGAGGCAGCAATAGACCCTTGGAGACAAGTCGGCTGGTGGCCGATGTATTGAATCTCGACGCAATTTGAGTGTTCCATCGGCATTAGGAGGCCATGAACGTCACAATTAACTATCATTTTTGCGTCGGATTCGATAATCTAAACTCACAGGAGAACGACCATAAGGTGCCCGAGGCAGCAATAGACCCATGGAGACAAGTCGGCTGGAGGACGATGTATTGAATCTCGACGCAATTTGAGTGTCCCATCGTCATTACAAGGCCCTAAACGTTACAATTAACTCTCATTTTTGCGTCGGATTCGATAATCTAAACTCACAGGAGAACGACCATAAGGTGCCCGAGGCAGCAACACCCTTGGAGACAAGTCGGCGGGAGGCCGATGTATTGAATCTCGACGCAATTTGAGTGTTCCATCGTCATTACATGGCCCTGAACGTTACAATTAACTATCATTTTTGCGTCGGATTCGAAAATCTAGACTCACAGGAGAACGACCCTATGGTGCCCGAGGCAGCAATAGACCCTTGGAGACAAGTCGGCTGGTGGCCGATGTATTGAATCTCGACGCAATTTGAGTGTTCCATCGTCATTAGGAGGCCCTGAACGTTACAATTAATTATTATTTTTGCGTCGGATTCGAAAATCTAGACTCACAGCAGACGAACCATTTGGTGCCCGAGGCAGCAATATCCCCTTGGAGACAAATCGGCTGGAGGACGATGTATTGAATCCCGACGCAATTTGAGTCTTCTATCGTCATTAGGAGGCGCTGAACGTTACAATTCACTATCATTTTTGCGTCGGATTCGATAATCTCAACTCTCAGGGGAACGACCATACGGTGCCGACCCTTGGAGACAAGTCGGTTGGAGGACGATGTATTGGATCGCGACGCAAAATGAGTGTCCCATCGTCATTAGAAGGCCCTGAACGTTACAATTAACTATCATTTATGCGTCGGATTCGAAAATCTAGTCACAGGAGAAGTTCACACGGTGCTCGAGACAGCCCTTGGAGACAAGTCCGCTGGAGGCCGATGTATTGAATCTCGACGCAATTTGAGAGTTCCATCGGCATTAGGAGGCCATGAACGTTACAATTAACTATCATTTTTGCGTCGGATTCGAAAATCTAGACTTACAAGAGAACGACCATAAGGTGCCCGAGGCAGCATTAGACCCTTGGAGACAAGTCGGCTGGAGGACGATGTATTGAATCTCGACGCAATTTGAGTGTCCCATCGTCATTACAAGGCCCTAAACATTACAATTAACTATCATTTTAGCGTCGGGTTCGAAAATCTAGAATCACAGGAGAACGACCATAAGGTGCCCGAGGCAGCAATAGACCCTTGGAGACAAGTCGGCTGGAGGACGATGTATTGGATCGCGACGCAATTTGAGTGTTCCATCGTCATTAGGAGGCCCTGCATGTTACAATTAACTATCAGTTTTTCGTAGGATTCGAAAATCTAGACTCACAGCAGACGAACCATTTGGTGCCCGAGGCAGCAATATCCCCTTGGAGACAAATCGGCTGGAGGACGATGTATTGAATCTCGACGCAATTTGAGTCTTCTATCGTCATTAGGAGGCGCTGAACGTTACAATTCACTATCATTTATGCGTCGGATTCGAAAATCTAGACTCACAGGAGAAAGATCATATTGTGCCCGAGACAGCAATATTCCCTTGGAGACAAGTCGGCTGGAGGACGATGTATTGAATCTCGACGCAATTTAAGTGTCCCATCGTCATTAGGAGGCCCTGAAAGTTACAATTAACTATCAGTTTTTCGTCGGATTCGAAAATCTAGACTCACAGGAGAACGACCATTAGGTGCCCGAGGCAGCATCACCCTTGGAGACAAGTCGGCGGGAAGCCGATGTATTGAATCTCGACGCAATTTGAGTGTTCCATCGTCATTTCATGGCCCTGAACGTTACAATTAACTATCATTTTTGCGTCGGATTCGGAAATCTAGACTCACAGGTGAACGACCATAAGGTGCCCGAAGCAGCAATAGACCCTTGGAGACAAGTCGGCTGGTGGCCGATGTATTGAATCTCGACGCAATTTGAGTGTTCCATCGGCATTAGGAGGCCCTGAACGTTACAATTAACTATCATTTTTTCGTCGGATTCGATAATCTAAACTCACAGGAGAACGACCATAAGGTGCCCGAGGCAGCAATAGACCCATGGCGACAAGTCGGCTGGAGGCCGATGTATTGAATCTCGACGCAATTTGAGTGTTCCATCGTCATTACAAGGCCCTGAACGTTACAATTAACTATCATTTTTGCGTCGGATTCGAAAATCTAGACTCACAGGAGATCGACCATAAGGTGCCCGAGGCAGCAATATACCCTTGGAGACAAGTCGGCTGGAGGCCGATGTATTGAATCTCGACGCAATTTGAGTGTTCCATCGGCATTATGAGGCCCTGAACGTTACAATTAACTATCATTTTTGCGTCGGATTCGATAATCTAAACTCACAGGAGAACGACCATAAGGTGCCCGAGGCAGCAATAGACCCATGGAGACAAGTCGGCTGGAGGCCGATGTATTGAATCTCGATGCAATTTGAGTGTTCCATCGTCATTACAAGGCCCTGAACGTTACAATTAACTATCATTTTTGCGTCGGATTCGAAAATCTAGACTCACAGGAGAACGACCATAAGGTGCCCGAGGCAGCAATAGACCCTTGGAGACAAGTCGGCTGGAGGCCGATGTATATAATCTCGACACAATTTGAGTGTTCCATCGGCATTAGGAGGCCCTGAACGTTATAATTAACTATCATTTTTGCGTCGGATTCGATAATTTAAACTCACAGGAGAACGACCATAAGGTGCCCGAGGCAGCAATAGACCCTTGGAGACAAGTCGGCTGGAGGCCGATGTATTGAATCTAAACGCGATTTGAGTGTTCCATCGTCATTACAAGGCCCTGAACGTTACAATTAACTATCATTTTTGCGTCGGATTCGAAAATCTAGACTCACAGGAGAACGACCATAAGGTGCCCGAGGCAGCAATAGACCCTTGGATACAAGTCGGCTGGAGGCCGATGTATTGAATCTCGACGCAATTTGAGTGTTCCATCGTCATTACAAGGCCCTGAACGTTACAATTAACTATCATTTTTGCGTCGGATTCGAAAATCTAGACGCACAGGAGAACGACCATAAGGTGCCCGAGGCAGCAATAGACCCTTGGAGACAAGTCGGCTGGAGGACGATGTATTGAATGTCGACGCAATTTGAGTGTTCCATCGGCATTAGGAGGCCCAGAACGATACAATTAACTATCATTTTTGCGTCGGATTCGAAAATCTAGACTCACAGGAGAACGACCATAAAGTGCCCGAGGCAGCATTAGATCCTTGGAGACAAGTCGGCTGGAGGACGATGTATTGGATCGCGACGCAATTTGAGTGTTCCATCGTCATTAGGAGGCCCTGAATGATACAATTAACTATCAGTTTTTCGGCGGATTCGAAAATCTAAACTCACAGCAGATGAACCATTTGGTGCCCGAGCCAGCAATATCCCCTTGGAGACAAATCGGCTGGAGGACGATGTATTGAATCCCGACGCAATTTGAGTCTTCTATCGTCATTAGGAGGCGCTGAACGTTACAATTCACTATCATTTTTGCGTCGGATTCGAAAATCTAGACTCACAGGAGAAGGATCATATTGTGCCCGAGACAGCAATATCCCCTTGGAGACAAGTCGGTTGGAGGACGATTTATTGGATCGCGACGCAAAATGAGTGTTCCATCGTCATTAGGAGGCCCTGAATGTTACAATTAACTATCAGTTTTTCGTCGGATTCGAAAATCTAAACTCACAGGAGAACGACCATAAGGTGCCCGAGGCAGCAATAGACCGTTTGAGACAAGTCGGCTGGAGGCCGATGTATTGATCTCGACGCAATTTGAGTGTTCCATCGTCATTACAAGGCCCTGAACGTTACAATTAACTATCAGTTTCGCGTCGGATTCGAAAATCTACTCACAGGAGAAGTTCATACGGTATTCGAGACAGCAATATACCCATTGGAGACAAATCGGCTGGAGGACGATGTATTGAATCTCGACGCAATTTGAGTCTTCTATCGTCATTAGGAGGCGCTCAACGTTACAATTCACTATCATTTTTGCGTCGGATTCCAAAATCTAGACTCACAGGAGAAGAATCATATTGTGCCCGAGACAGCAATATCCCCTTGGAGACAGGTCGGCTGGAGGACGATGTATTGAATCTCGACGCAATTTGAGTGTCCTATCGTCATTAGGAGGCCCTAAACGTTACAATTAACTATCATTTATGCGTCGGATTCGAAAATCTACTCACAGGAGAAGTTCATACGGTGCTCGAGACAGCAATATCCCCTTTGAGACAAGTCCGCTGGAGGCCGATGTATTGAATCTCGACGCAATTTGAGAGTTCCATCGGCATTAGGAGGCCATGAACGTTACAATTAACTATCATTTTTGCGTCGGATTCGAAAATCTAGACTTACAAGAGAACGACCACAAGGTGCCCGAGGCAGCATTAGACCCTTGGAGACAAGTCGGCTGGAGGACGATGTATTGAATCTCGACGCAATTTGAGAGTTCTATCGTCATCAGGAGGCGCTGAACGTTACTATTCACTATCATTTTTGCGTCGGATTCGAAAATCTAGACTCACAGGAGAAGGATCATATGGTGCCCGAGGCAGCAACAGACCCTTGGAGATAAGTCGGATGGAGGCCGATGTATTGAATATCGACGCAATTTGAGTGTTTCATCGTCATTAGGAGGCCCTGAACGTTACAATTAACTATCATTTTTGCGTCGGATTCGATAATCTAAACTCACAGGAGAACGACCATAAGGTGCCCGAGGCAGCAACACCCTTGGAGACAAGTCGGCGGGAGGCCGATGTATTGAAGCTCGACGCAATTTGAGTGTTCCATCGTCATTACATGGCCCTGAACGTTACAATTAACTATCATTTTTGCGTCGGATTCGAAAATCTAGACTCACAGGAGAACGACCATAAGGTGCCCGAGGCAGCAATAGACCCTTGGAGACAAGTCGGCTGGTGACCGATGTATTGAATCTCGACGCAATTTGAGTGTTCCATCGGCATTAGGAGGCCCTGAACGTTACAATTAACTATTATTTTTGCGTCGGATTCGAAAATCTAGACTTACAAGAGAACAACCATAAAGTGCCCGAGGCAGCATTAGACCCTTGGAGAGAAGTCGGCTGGAGGACGTTGAATTGGCTCGCGACGCAATTTGAGTGTTCCATCGTCATTAGGATGCCCTGAATGTTACAATTAAGTATCAGTTTTTCTTCGGATTCGAAAATCTAGACTCACAGCAGACGAACCATTTGGTGCCCGAGGCAGCAATATCCCCTTGGATACAAATCGGCTGGAGGACGATGTATTGAATCCCGACGCAATTTAAAGCTTCTATCGTCATTAGGAGGCGTTGAACGTTACATTTCACTATCATTTTTGCGTCGGATTCGAAAATGTAGACTCACAGGAGAAGGATCATATTGTGCCCGAGACAGCAATATCCCCTTGGAGACAAGTCGGTTGGAGGACGATGAATTGGATCGCGACGCAAAATGAGTGTTCCATCGTCATTAGGAGGCCCTGAATGTTACAATTAACTATCAGTTTTTCGTCGGATTCGAAAATCTAAACTCACAGGAGAAACGCCCATAAGGTGCCCGAGGCAGCAATAGACCGTTGGAGACAAGTCGGCTGGAGGCCGATGTATTGAATCTCGACGCAATTTGAGTGTTCCATCGTCATTACAAGGCCCTGAACGTTACAATTAACTATCATTTTTGCGTCGGATTCGAAAATCTAGACTCACAGGAGAACGACCATAAGGTGCCCGAGGCAGCAATAGACCCTTGGAGACAAGTCGGCTGGAGGACGATGTATTGGATCGCGACGCAATTTGAGTCTTCTATCGTCATTAGGAGGCGCTGAACGTTACAATTAACTATCATTTTTGCGTCGGATTCGAAAATCTAGACTCACAGGAGAAGGACCATGTGGTGCCCGAGGCAGCGATATCCCCTTGGAGACAAGTCGGCTGGAGGACGATGTATTGAATCTCGACGCAATATGAGTGTTCCATCGTCATTACAAGGCCCTGAACGATACAATTAACTATCATTTTTGCGTCGGATTCGAAAATCTAAACTCACAGGAGAACGACCATACGGTGCCCGAGGCAGCAATAGACCCTTGGAGACAAGTCGGCTGGCTGCCGATGTATTGAATCTCGACGCAATTTGAGTGTTCCATCGTCATTACAAGGCCCTGAACGTTACAATTAACTATCATTTTTGCGTCGGATTCGAAAATCTAGACCCACAGGAGAACGACCATAAGGTGCCCGAGGCAGCAATAGACCCTTAGAAACAAGTCGGCTGGAGGCCGATGTATTGAATCTCGACGCAATTTGAGTGTTCCATCGGCATTAGGAGGCCCTGAACGTTACAATCAACTATCATTTTTGCGTCGGGTTCTAAAATCTAGACTCACAGGAGAACGACCATAAGGTGCCTGAGGCAGCAATAGACCCTTGGAGACAAGTCGGCTGGAGGACGATGTATTGGATCTCGACGCAATTTGTGAGTTCCAACGTCATTAGGCGGCCCTGAACGTTACAATTAACTATCATTTTTGCGTCGGATTCGAAAATTTAGACTTACAAGAGAACGACCATAAAGTGCCCGAGGCAGCATAGATCCATGGAGACAAGTCGGCTGGAGGACGATGTATTGGATCGCGACGCAATTTGAGTGTTCCTTCGTCATTAAGAGGCCCTGAATGTTACAATTAACTATCAGTTCTTCGTCGGATTCGAAAATCTAGACTCACAGGAGAACGACCATAAGGTGCCCGAGGCAGCATCACCCTTGGAGACAAGTCGGCGGGAGGCCGATGTATTGAATCTCGACGCAATTTGAGTGTTCCATCGTCATCACATGGCCCTGAACGTTACAATTAACTATCATTTTTGCGTCGGATTCGAAAATCTAGACTCACAGGAGAACGACCATAAGGTGCCCGAGGCAGCAATAGACCCTTGGAGACAAGTCGGCTGGTGGCCGATGTATTGAATCTCGACGCAATTTGAGTGTTCCATCGGCATTAGGAGGCCCTGAACGTTACAATTCACTATCATTTTTGCGTCGGATTCGAAAATCTAGACTCACAGGAGAACGACCATAAGGTGCCCGAGGCAGCAATAGACCCTTCAAGACAAGTCGGCTGGAGGCCGATGTATTGAATCTCGACACAATTTGAGTGTTCCATCGGCATTAGGAGGCCCTGAACGTTATAATTAACTACCATTTTTGCGTCGGATTCGATAATCTAAACTCACAGGAGAACGACCATAAGGTGCCCGAGGCAGCAATAGACCCTTGGAGACAAGTCGGCTGGAAGCCGATGTATTGAATCTCGACGCAATTTGAGTGTTCCATCGTCATTACAAGGCCCTGAACGTTACAATTAACTATCATTTTTGCGTCGGATTCGAAAATCTAGACTCACAGGAGAACAACCATAAGGTGCCCGAGGCAGCAATAGACCCTCGGAGACAAGTCGGCTGGAGGCCGATGTATTGAATTTCGACGCAATTTTAGTGTTCCATCGGCATTAGGAGGCACTGAACGTTACAATTATCTATCATTTTTGCGTCGGATTCGAAAATCTAGACTCACAGGAGAACGACCATAAGCTGCCCGAGGCAGCAACAGACCCTTGGAGACAAGTCGGCTGGAGGACGATGTATTGAATCTCGACGCAATTTGAGTGTTCCATCGTCATTCCAAGGCCCTGAACGTTACAATTAACTATCATTTTTGCGTCGGATTCGAAAATCTAGACTCACAGGAGAACGACCATAAGGTGCCCGAGGCAGCAATAGACCCTTGGAGACAAGTCGGCTGGAGAACGATGTATTGGATCGCGACGCAATTTGAGTCTTCTATCGTCATTAGGAGGCGCTGAACGTTACAATTCACTATCATTTTAGCGTCGGATTCGAAAATCTAGACTCACAGGAGAAGGACCATGTGGTGCCCGAGGCAGCGATATCCCCTTGGAGACAAGTCGGCTGGAGGCCGGTGTATTGAATCTCGACGCAATTTGAGTGTTCCATCGTCATTACAAGGCCCGGAACGTTACAATTAACTATCATTTTTGCGTCGGATTCGAAAATCTAGACTCACAGGAGAACGACCATAAGGTGCCCGAGGCAGCAATAGACCCTTGGAAACAAGTCGGCTGGAGGCCGATGTATTGAATCTCGGCACAATTTGAGTGTTCCATCGGCATTAGGAGGCCCTGAACGTTATAATTAACTATCATTTTTGCGTCGGATTCGATAATCTAAACTCACAGGAGAACGACCATAAGGTGCCCGAGGCAGCAATAGACCCTTGGAGACAAGTCGGCTGGAGGCCGATGTATTGAATCTCGACGCAATTTGAGTGTTCCATCGTCATTACAAGGCCATGAACGTTACAATTAACTATCATTTTTGCGTCGGATTCGAAAATCTAGACTCACAGGAGAACGACCATAAGGTGCCCGAGGCAGCAATAGACCCTTGGAGACAAGTCGGCTGGAGGCCGATGTATTGAATGTCGACGCAATTTGAGTGTTCCATCGGTATTAGGAGGCCCTGAACGTTACAATTAACTATCATTTTTGCGTCGGATTCGAAAATCTAGACTCACAGGAGAACGACCATAAGGTGCCCGAGGCAGCAATAGACCCTTGGAGACAAGTCGGCTGGAGGCCGATGTATTGAATCTCGACGCAATTTGAGTGTTCCATCGTCATTACAAGGCCCTGAACGTTACAATTGACTATCATTTTTGCGTCGGATTCGAAAATCTAGACTCACAGGAGAACGACCATCAGGTGCCCGTGGCAGCAATAGACCCTTGGAGACAAGTCGGCTGGAGGACGATGTATTGAATCTCGACGCAATTTGAGAGTTCCAACGTCATTAGGCGGCCCTGAACGTTACAATTAACTATCATTTTTGCGTCGGATTCGAAAATATAGACTTACAAGAGAACGACCATAAAGTGCCTGAGGCAGCATTAGATCCTTGGAGACAAGTCGGCTGGAGGACGATGTATTGGATCGCGACGCAATTTGAGTGTTCCATCGTCATTAGGAGGCCCTGAATGTTACAATTAACTATCAGTTTTTCGTCGGATTCGAAAATCTAGACTCACAGGAGAAGGATCATATTGTGCCCGAGACAGCAATATCCCCTTGGAGACAAGTCGGCTGGAGGACGATGTATTGAATCTCGACGCAATTTGAGTGTCCCATCGTCATTAGGAGGCCCTAAACGTTACAATTAACTATCATTTTTGCGTCGGATTCGATAATCTAAACTCACAGGGGAACGACCATACGGTGCCCGAGGCAGCTATTGACCCTTGGAGACAAGTCGGTTGGAGGACGATGTATTGGATCGCGACGCAAAATGAGTGTTCCTTCGTCATTAGGAGGCCCTGAATGTTACAATTAACTATCAGTTTTTCGTCGGATTCGAAAATCTAGAGTCACTGGAGAACGACCATAAGGTGCCCGAGGCAGCATCACCCTTGGAGACAAGTCGGCGGGAGGCCGATGAATTGAATCTCGACGCAATTTGAGTGTTCCATCGTCATTACAAGGCCCTGAACGTTACAATTAACTATCATTTTTGCGTCGGATTCGAAAATCTAGACTCACAGGAGAACGACCATAAGGTGCCCGAGGCAGCAATATACCCTTGGAGACAAGTCGGCTGGAGGCCGATGTATTGAATTTCGACGCAATTTGAGTGTTCCATCGGCATTAGGAGGCCCTGAACGTTACAATTAACTATCATTTTTGCGTCGGATTCGAAAATCTAGACTCACAGGAGAACGACCATAAGCTGCCCGAGGCAGCAACAGACCCTTGGAGACAAGTCGGCTGGAGGACGATGTATTGAATCTCGACGCAATTTGAGTGTTCCATCGTCATTACAAGGCCCTGAACGTTACAATTAACTATCATTTTTGCGTCGGATTCGAAAATCTAGACTCACAGGAGAAAGACCATAAGGTGCCCGAGGCAGCAATAGACCCTTGGAGACAAGTCGGCTGGAGGACGATGTATTGGATTGCGACGCAATTTGAGTCTTCTATCGTCATTAGGAGGCCCTGAACGTTACAATTCACTATCATTTTTGCGTCGGATTCGAAAATCTAGACTCACAGGAGAAGGACCATGTGGTGCCCGAGGCAGCGATATCCCCTTGGAGACAAGTCGGCTGGAGGCCGATGAATTGAATCTTGACGCATTTTGAGTGTTCCATCGTCATTACAAGGCCCTGAACGTTACAATTAACTATCATTTTTGCGTCGGATTCGAAAATCTAGACTCACAGGAGAACGACTATAAGGTGCCCGAGGCAGCAATAGACCCTTGGAGACAAGTCGGCTGGAGGCCGATGTATTGAATCTCGACACAATTTGAGTGTTCCATCGGCATTAGGAGGCCCTGAACGTTATAATTAACTATCATTTTTGCGTCGGATTCGATAATCTAAACTCACAGGAAAACGACCATAAGGTGCCCGAGGCAGAAATAGACCCTTGGAGACAAGTCGGCTGGAGGCCGATGTATTGAATTTCGACGCAATTTGAGTGTTCCATCGGCATTAGGAGGCCCTGAACGTTACAATTAACTATCATTTTTGCGTCGGATTCGAAAATCTAGACTCACAGGAGAACGACCATAAGGTGCCCGAGGCAGCAATAGACCCTTGGAGACAAGTCGGCTGGAGGCCGATGTATTGAATGTCGACGCAATTTGAGTGTTCCATCGGCATTAGGAGGCCCTGAACGTTACAATTAACTATCATTTTTGCGTCGGGTTCGAAAATCTAGACTCACAGGAGAACGACCATAAGGTGCCCGAGGCAGCAATAGACCCTTGGAGACAAGTCGGCTGGAGGCCGATGTATTGAATCTCGACGCAATTTGAGTGTTCCATCGTCATTACAAGGCCCTGAATGTTACAATTAACTATCATTTTTGCGTCGGATTCGAAAATCTAGACTCACAGGAGAACGACCATAAGGTGCCCGAGGCAGCAATAGACCCTTGGAGACAAGTCGGCTGGAGGACGATGTATTGAAACTCGACGCAATTTGAGAGTTCCAACGTCATTAGGCGGCCCTGAACGTTACAATTAACTATCATTTTTGCGTCGGATTCGAAAATCTAGACTTACAAGAGAACGACCATAAAGTGCCCGAGGCAGCATTAGATCCTTGGAGACAAGTCGTCTGGAGGACGATGTATTGGATCGCGACGCAAGTTGAGTGTTCCATCGTCATTAGGAGGCCCTGAATGTTACAATTAACTATCAGTTTTTCGTCGGATTCGAAAATCTAGACTCACAGGAGAAGGATCATATTGTGCCCGAGACAGCAATATCCCCTTGGAGACAAGTCGGCTGGAGGACGATGTATTGAATCTCGACGCAATTTGAGTGTCCCATCGTCATTAGGAGGCCCTAAACCTTACAATTAACTATCATTTTTGCGTCGGATTCGATAATCTAAACTCACAGGGGAACGACCATACGGTGCCCGAGGCAGCTATTGACCCTTGGAGACAAGTCGGTTGGAGGACGATGTATTGGATCGCGACGCAAAATGAGTGTTCCATCGTCATTAGGAGGCCCTGAATGTCACAATTAACTATCAGTTTTTCGTCGGATTCGAAAATCTAAACTCACAGGAGAACGACCATAAGGTGCCCGAGGCAGCAATAGACCCTTGGAGACAAGTCGGCTGGAGGCCGATGTATTGATCTCGACGCAATTTGAGTGTTCCATCGTCATTACAAGGCCCTGAACGTTACAATTAACTATCAGTTTCGCGTCGGATTCGAAAATCTACTCACAGGAGAAGTTCATACGGTGCTCGAGACAGCAATATACCCCATGGAGACAAATCGGCTGGAGGACGATGTATTGAATCTCGACGCAATTTGAGTCTTCTATCGGCATTAGGAGGCGCTGAACGTTACAATTCACTATCATTTTTGCGTCGGATTCGAAAATCTAGACTCACAGGAGAAGGATCATATTGTGCCCGAGACAGCAATATCCCCTTGGAGACAAGTCGGCTAGAGGACGATGTATTGAATCTCGACGCAATTTGAGTGTCCTATCGTCATTAGGAGGCCCTAAACGTTACAATTAACTATCATTTTTGCGTCGGATTCGATAATCTAAACACACAGGGGAACGACCATACGGTGCCCGAGGCAGCTATTGACCCTTGGAGACAAGTCGGTTGGAGGACGATGTATTGGATCGCGACGCAAAATGAGTGTCCCATCGTCATTAGAAGGCCCTGAACGTTACAATTAACTATCATTTATGCGTCGGATTCGAAAATCTACTCACAGGAGAAGTTCATACGGTGCTCGAGACAGCAATATCCCCTTGGAGACAAGTCCGCTGGATGCCGATGTATTGAATCTCGACGCAATTTGAGTGTTCCATCGTCATTACAAGGCCCTGAACGTTACAATTAACTATCATTTTTGCGTCGGATTCGAAAATCTAGACTCACAGGAGAACGACCATAAGGTGCCCGAGGCAGCAATAGACCCTTGGAGACAAGTCGGCTGGAGGCCGATGTATTGAATCTCGACACAATTTGAGTGTTCCATCGGCATTAGGAGGCCCTGAACGTTACAATTAACTATCACTTTTGCGTCGGATTCGAAAATCTAGACTCACAGGAGAACGACCATAAGGTGCCCGAGGCAGCAATAGACCCTTGGAGACAAGTCGGCTGGAGGCCGATGTATTGAATCTCGACGTTATTTGAGTGTTCCATCGTCATTACAAGGCCCTGAACGTTACAATTAATTATCATTTTTGCGTCGGATTCGAAAATCTAGACTCACAGGAGAACGACCATAAGTTGTCCGAGGCAGCAATATACCCTTGGAGACAAGTCGGCTGGAGGACGATGTATTGAATCTCGACGCAATTTGAGAGTTCCAACGTCATTAGGCGGCCCTGAACGTTACAATTAACTATCATTTTTGCGTCGGATTCGAAAATCTAGACTTACAAGAGAACGACCATAAAGTGCCCGAGGCAGCATTAGATCCTTGGAGACAAGTCGGCTGGAGGACGATGTATTGGATCGCGACGAAATTTGAGTGTTCCATCGTCATTAGGAGGCCCTGAATGTTACAATTAACTATCAGTTTTTCGTCGGATTCGAAAATCTAGGCTCACAGCAGATGAACCATTTGGTGCCCGAGGCAGCAATATCCCCTTGGAGACAAATCGGCTGGAGGACGATGTATTGAATCCCGACGCAATTTGAGTCTTCTATCGTCATTAGGAGGCGCTGAACGTTACAATTCACTATCATTTTTGCGTCGGATTCGAAAATCTAGACTCACAGGAGAAGGATCATATTGTGCCCGAGACAGCAATATCCCCTTGGCGACAAGTCGGCTGGAGGACGATGTATTGAATCTCGACGCAATTTGAGTGTCCCATCGTCATTAGGAGGCCCTGAACGTTACAATTAACTATCATTTTTGCGTCGGATTCGATAATCTAAACTCACAGGGGAACGACCATACGGTGCCCGAGGCAGCAATAGACCCTTGGAGACAAGTCGGCTGGAGGACGATGTATTGAATCTCGACGCAATTTGAGAGTTCCAACGTCATTAGGCGGCCCTGAACGTTACAATCAACTATCATTTTTGCGTCGGATTCGAAAATTTAGACTTACAAGAGAACGACCATAAAGTGCCCGAGGCAGCATTAGATCCTTGGAGACAAGTCGGCTGGAGGACGATGTATTGGATCGCGACGCAATTTGAGTGTTCCTTCGTCATTAGGAGGCCCTGAATGTTACAATTAACTATCAGTTTTTCGTCGGATTCGAAAATCTAGACTCACTGGAGAACGACCATAAGGTGCCCGAGGCAGCATCACCCTTGGAGACAAGTCGGCGGGAGGCCGATGTATTGAATCTCGACGCAATTTGAGAGTTCCATCGTCATTACAAGGCCCTGAACGTTACAATTAACTATCATTTTTGCGTCGGATTCGAAAATCTAGACTCACAGGAGAACGACCATAAGGTGCCCGAGGCAGCAATATACACTTGGAGACAAGTCGGCTGGAGGCCGATGTATTGAATCTCGACGCAATTTGAGAGTTCCATCGGCATTAGGAGGCCCTGAACGTTACAATTAACTATCATTTTTGCGTCGGATTCGATAATCTAAACTCACAGGATACCGACCATAAGGTGCCCGAGGCAGCAATAGACCCATGGAGACAAGTCGGCTGGAGGCCGATGTATTGAATCTCGACGCAATTTGAGTGTTCCATCGTCATTACAAGGCCCTGAACGTTACAATTAACTATCATTTTTGCGTCGGATTCGAAAATCTAGACTCACAGGAGAACGACCATAAGGTGCCCGAGGCAGCAATAGACCCTTGGAGACAAGTCGGCTGGAGGACGATGTATTGGATCGCGACGCAATTTGAGTCTTCTATCGTCATTAGGAGGCGCTGAACGTTACAATTCACTATCATTTTTGCGTCGGATTCGAAAATCTAGACTCACAGGAGAAGGACCATGTGGTGCCCGAGGCAGCGATAGACCCTTCAAGACAAGTCGGCTGGAGGCCGATGTATTGAATCTCGACGCAATTTGAGTGTTCCATCGTCATTACAAGGCCCTGAACGTTACAATTAACTATCATTTTTGCGTCAGATTCGAAAATCTAGACTCACAGGAGAACGACCATAAGGTGCCCGAGGCAGCAAAGACCCTTGGAGACAAGTCGGCTGGAGGCCGATGTATTGAATCTCGACACAATTTGAGTGTTCCATCGGCATTAGGAGGCCCTGAACGTTAAAATTAACTATCATTTTGGCGTCGGATTCGATAATCTAAACTCACAGGAGAACGACCATAAGGTGCCCGAGGCAGCAATAGACCCTTGGAGACAAGTCGGCTGGAGGCCGATGTATTGAATCTCGACGCAATTTGAGTGGTCCATCGTCATTACAAGGCCCTGAACGTTACAATTAACTATCATTTTTGCGTCGGATTCGAAAATCTAGACTCACAGGAGAACGACCATAAGGTGCCCGAGGCAGCAATAGACCCTTGGAGACAAGTCGGCTGGAGGCCGATGTATTGAATGTCGACGCAATTTGAGTGTTCCATCCGCATTAGGAGGCCCTGAACGTTACAATTAACTATCATTTTTGCGTCGGATTCGAAAATCTAGACTCACAGGAGAACGACCATAAGGCGCCCGAGGCAGCAATAGACCCTTGGAGACAAGTCGACTGGAGGCCGATGAATTGAATCTCGACGCAATTTGAGTGTTCCATCGTCATCACAAGGCCCTGAACGTTACAATTAACTATCATTTTTGCGTCGGATTCGAAAATCTAGACTCACAGGAGAACGACCATAAGGTGCCCGAGGCAGCAATGGACCCTTGGAGACAAATCGGCTGCAGGACGAGTATTGAATCTCGACGCAATTTGAGAGTTCCAACGTCATTAGGCGGCCCTGAACGTTACAATCAACTATCATTTTTGCGTCGGATTCGAAAATCTAGACTTACAAGAGAACGACCATAAAGTGCCTGAGGCAGCATTAGAACCTTGGAGACAAGTCGGCTGGAGGACGATGTATTGGATCGCGACGCAATTTGAGTGTTCCATCGTCATTAGGAGGCCCTGAATGTTACAATTAACTATCAGTTTTTCGTCGGATTCGAAAATCTAGACTCACAGGAGATGGATCATATTGTGCCCGAGACAGCAATAGACCCTTGGAGACAAATCGGCTGGAGGACGATGTATTGATCTCGACGCAATTTGAGTGTCCCATCGTCATTAGGAGTCCCTAAACGTTACAATTAACTATCATTTTTGCGTCGGATTCGATAATCTAAACTCACAGGGGAACGACCATACGGTGCCCGAGGCAGCTATTGACCCTTGGAGACAAGTCGGTTGGAGGACGATGTATTGGATCGCGACGCAAAATGAGTGTTCCATCGTCATTAGGAGGCCCTGAATGTTACAATTAACTATCAGTTTTTCGTCGGATTCGAAAATCTAAACTCACAGGAGAACGACCTTAAGGTGCCCGAGGCAGCAATAGACCGTTGGAGACAAGTCGGCTGGAGGCCGATGTATTGATCTCGACGCAATTTGAGTGTTCCATCGTCATTACAAGGCCCTGAACGTTACAATTAACTATCAGTTTCGCGTCGGATTCGAAAATCTACTCACAGGAGAAGTTCATACGGTGCTCGAGACAGCAATATCCCCTTGGAGACAAGTCGGCTGGAGGACGATGTATTGAATCTCGACGCAATTTGAGTGTCCTATCGTCATTAGGAGGCCCTAAACGTTACAATTAACTATCATTTTTGCGTCGGATTCGATAATCTAAACTCACAGGGGAACGACCATACGGTGCCCGAGGCTGCTATTGACCCTTGGAGACAAGTCGGTTGGAGGACGATGTATTGGATCGCGACGCAAAATGAGTGTCCCTCGTCATTAGGAGGCCCTGAATGTTACAATTAACTATCAGTTTTGCGTCGGATTCGATAATCTAAACTCACATGAGAACGACCATAAGGTGCCCGAGGCAGCAACACCCTTGGAGACAAGTCGGCGGGAGGCCGATGTATTGAATCTCGACGCAATTTGAGTGTTCCATCGTCATTACATGTCCCTGAACGTTACAATTAACTTTCATTTTTGCGTCGGATTCGAAAATCTAGACTCACAGGAGAACGACCATAAGGTGCCCGAGGCAGCAATAGACCCTTGGAGACAAGTCGGCTGGTGGCCGATGTATTGAATCTCGACACAATTTGAGTGTCCCATCGTCTCAACTCTCAGGGGAACGACCATACGGTGCCGACCCTTGGAGACAAGTCGGTTGGAGGACGATGAATTGGATCGCGACGCAAAATGAGTGTTCCATCGTCATTAGGAGGCCCTGAATGTTACAATTAACTATCAGTTTTTCGTCGGATTCGAAATTCTAAACTCACAGGAGAACGCCCATAAGGTGCCCGAGGCAGCAATAGACCATTGGAGACAAGTCGGCTGGAGGCCGATGTATTGAATCTCGACGCAATTTGAGTGTTCCAACGTCATTACAAGGCCCTGAACCTTACAATTAACTATCAGTTTCGCGTCGGATTCGAAAATCTACTCACAGGAGAAGTTCATACGGTGCTCGTGACAGCAATATACCCCATGGAGACAAATCGGCTGGAGGACGATGTATTGAATCTCGACGCAATTTGAGTCTTCTATCGTCATTAGAAGGCGCTGAACGTTACAATTCACTATCATTTTTGCGTCGGATTCGAAAATCTAGACTCACAGGAGAAGGATCATATTGTGCCCGAAACAGCAATATCCCCTTGGAGACAAGTCGGTTGGAGGACGATGTATTGGATCGCGTCGCAAAATGAGTGTCCCATCGTCATTAGAAGGCCCTGAACGTTACAATTAACTATCATTTATGCGTCGGATTCGAAATTCTAGTCACAGGAGAAGTTCATACGGTGCTCGAGACAGCAATATCCCCTTGGAGACAAGTCCGCTGGAGGCCGATGTATTGAATCTCGACGCAATTTGAGAGTTCCATCGGCTTTAGGAGGCCATGAACGTTACAATTAACTATCATTTTTGCGTCGGATTCGAAAATCTAGACTTACAATAGAACGACCATAAGGTACCCGAGGCAGCATTAGACCCTTGGAGACAAGTCGGCTGGAGGACGACGTATTGAATCTCGACGCAATTTGAGTGTCCCATCGTCATTACAAGGCCCTAAACATTACAATTAACTATCATTTTTGCGTCGGGTTCGAAAATCTAGACTCACAGGAGAACGACCATAAGGTGCCCGAGGCAGCATTAGATCCTTAGAGACAAGGCGGCTGGAGGACGATGTATTGGATCGCGACGCAATTTGAGTCTTCTATCGTCATTAGGAGGCGCTGAACGTTACAATTCACTATCATTTTTGCGTCGAATTCAAAAATCTAGACTCACAGGACAAGGACCATGTGGTGCCCGAGGCAGCGATATCCCCTTGGAGACAAGTCGGCTGGAGGCCGATGTATTGAATCTCGACGCAATTTGAGTGTCCCATCGTCATTAGGAGGCCCTGAATGTTACAATTAACTATCAGTTTTTCGTAGGATTCGAAAATCTAGACTCACAGCAGACGAACCATTTGGTGCCCGAGGCAGCAATATCCCCTTGGAGACAAATCGGCTGGAGGACGATGTATTTAATCTCGACGCAATTTGAGTCTTCTATCGTCATTAGGAGGCGCTGAACGTTACAATTCACTATCATTTTTGCGTCGGATTCGAAAATCTAGACTCACAGGAGAAAGATCATATTGTGCCCGAGACAGCAATATCCCCTTGGAGGCAAGTCGGCTGGAGGACGATGTATTGAATCTCGACGCAATTTGAGTGTCCCATCGTCATTAGGAGGCCCTGAATGTTACAATTAACTATCAGTTTTTCGTCGGATTCGAAAATCTAGACTCACAGCAGACGAACCATTTGGTGCCCGAGGCAGCATCACCCTTGGAGACAAGTCGGCGGGAGGCCGATGTATTGAATCTCGACGCAATTTGAGTGTTCCATCGTCATTACATGGCCCTGAACGTTACAATTAACTATCATTTTTGCGTCGGATTCGAAAATCTAGACTCACAATAGAACGACCATAAGGTGCCCGAGGCAGCAATAGACCCTTGGAGACAAGTCGGCTGGTGGCCGATGTCTTGAATCTCGACGCAATTTGAGTGTTCCATCGGCATTAGGAGGCTCTGAACGTTACAATTAACTATCATTTTTGCGTCGGATTCGATAATCTAAACTCACAGGAGAACGACCATAAGGTGCCCGAGGCAGCAATAGACCCATGGAGACAAGTCGGCTGGAGGCCGATGTATTGAATCTCGACGCAATTTGAGTGTTTCATCGTCATTACAAGGCCCTGAATGTTACAATTAACTATCATTTTTGCGTCGGATTCGAAAATCTAGACTCACAGGAGAACGACCATAAGGTGCCCGAGGCAGCAATATACCCTTGGAGACAAGTCGGCTGGAGGCCGATGTATTGAATTTCGACGCAATTTGAGTATTCCATCGGCATTAGGAGGCCCTGAACGTTACAATTAACTTTCATTTTTGCGTCGGATTCGATAATCTAAACTCACAGGAGAACGACCATAAGGTGCCCGAGGCAGCAATAGACCCTTGGAGACAAGTCGGCTGGAGGACGATGTATTGAATCTCGACGCAATTTGAGAGTTCCAACGTCATTAGGCGGCCCTGAACGTTACAATTAACTATCATTTTTGCGTCGGATTCGAAAATCTAGACTTACAAGAGAACGACCATAAAGTGCCCGAGGCAGCATTAGATCCTTGGAGACAAGTCGTCTGGAGGACGATGTATTGGATCGCGACGCAAGTTGAGTGTTCCATCGTCATTAGGAGGCCCTGAATGTTACAATTAACTATCAGTTTTTCGTCGGATTCGAAAATCTAGACTCACAGGAGAAGGATCATATTGTGCCCGAGACAGCAATATCCCCTTGGAGACAAGTCGGCTGGAGGACGATGTATTGAATCTCGACGCAATTTGAGTGTCCCATCGTCATTAGGAGGCCCTAAACCTTACAATTAACTATCATTTTTGCGTCGGATTCGATAATCTAAACTCACAGGGGAACGACCATACGGTGCCCGAGGCAGCTATTGACCCTTGGAGACAAGTCGGTTGGAGGACGATGTATTGGATCGCGACGCAAAATGAGTGTTCCATCGTCATTAGGAGGCCTTGAATGTCACAATTAACTATCAGTTTTTCGTCGGATTCGAAAATCTAAACTCACAGGAGAACGACCATAAGGTGCCCGAGGCAGCAATAGACCGTTGGAGACAAGTCGGCTGGAGGCCGATGTATTGATCTCGACGCAATTTGAGTGTTCCATCGTCATTACAAGGCCCTGAACGTTACTATTAACTATCAGTTTCGCGTCGGATTCGAAAATCTACTCACAGGAGAAGTTCATACGGTGCTCGAGACAGCAATATACCCCATGGAGACAAATCGGCTGGAGGACGATGTATTGAATCTCGACGCAATTTGAGTCTTCTATCGTCATTAGGAGGCGCTGAACGTTACAATTCACTATCATTTTTGCGTCGGATTCGAAAATCTAGACTCACAGGAGAAGGATTATATTGTGCCCGAGACAGCAATATCCCCTTGGAGACAAGTCGGCTAGAGGACGATGTATTGAATCTCGACGCAATTTGAGTGTCCTATCGTCATTAGGAGGCCCTAAACGTTACAATTAACTATCATTTTTGCGACGGATTCGATAATCTAAACACACAGGGGAACGACCATACGGTGCCCGAGGCAGCTATTGACCCTTGGAGACAAGTCGGTTGGAGGACGATGTATTGGATCGCGACGCAAAATGAGTGTCCCATCGTCATTAGAAGGCCCTGAACGTTACAATTAACTATCATTTATGCGTCGGATTCGAAAATCTACTCACAGGAGAAGTTCATACGGTGCTCGAGACAGCAATATCCCCTTGGAGACAAGTCCGCTGGATGGCGATGTATTGAATCTCGACGCAATTTGAGTGTTCCATCGTCATTACAAGGCCCTGAAGGTTACAATTAACTATCATTTTTGCGTCGGATTCGAAAATCTAGACTCACAGGAGAACGACCATAAGGTGCCCGAGGCAGCAATAGACCCTTGGAGACAAGTCGGCTGGAGGCCGATGTATTGAATCTCGACACAATTTGAGTGTTCCATCGGCATTAGGAGGCCCTGAACGTTACAATTAACTATCATTTTTGCGTCGGATTCGAAAATCTAGACTCACAGGAGAACGACCATATGGTGCCCGAGGCAGCAATAGACCCTTGGAGACAAGTCGGCTGGAGGCCGATGTATTGAATCTCGACGTTATTTGAGTGTTCCATCGTCATTACAAGGCCCTGAACGTTACAATTAATTATCATTTTTGCGTCGGATTCGAAAATCTAGACTCACAGGAGAACGACCATAAGTTGTCCGAGGCAGCAATAGACCCTTGGAGACAAGTCGGCTGGAGGACGATGTATTGAATCTCGACGCAATTTGAGAGTTCCAACGTCATTAGGCGGCCCTGAACGTCACAATTAACTATCATTTTTGCGTCGGATTCGAAAATCTAGACTTACAAGAGAACGACCATAAAGTGCCCGAGGCAGCATTAGATCCTTGGAGACAAGTCGGCTGGTGGACGATGTATTGGATCGCGACGAAATTTGAGTGTTCCATCGTCATTAGGAGGCCCTGAATGTTACAATTAACTATCAGTTTTTCGTCGGATTCGAAAATCTAGGCTCACAGCAGATGAACCATTTGGTGCCCGAGGCAGCAATATCCCCTTGGAGACAAATCGGCTGGAGGACGATGTATTGAATCCCGACGCAATTTGAGTCTTCTATCGTCATTAGGAGGCGCTGAACGTTACAATTCACTATCATTTTTGCGTCGGATTCGAAAATCTAGACTCACAGGAGAAGGATCATATTGTGCCCGAGACAGCAATATCCCCTTGGCGACAAGTCGGCTGGAGGACGATGTATTGAATCTCGACGCAATTTGAGTGTCCCATCGTCATTAGGAGGCCCTGAACGTTACAATTAACTATCATTTTTGCGTCGGATTCGATAATCTAAACTCACAGGGGAACGACCATACGGTGCCCGAGGCAGCAATAGACCCTTGGAGACAAGTCGGCTGGAGGACGATGTATTGAATCTCGACGCAATTTGAGAGTTCCAACGTCATTAGGCGGCCCTGAACGTTACAATTAACTATCATTTTTGCGTCGGATTCGAAAATTTAGACTTACAAGAGAACGACCATAAAGTGCCCGAGGCAGCATTAGATCCTTGGAGACAAGTCGGCTGGAGGACGATGTATTGGATCGCGACGCAATTTGAGTGTTCCTTCGTCATTAGGAGGCCCTGAATGTTACAATTAACTATCAGTTTTTCGTCGGATTCGAAAATCTAGACTCGCTGGAGAACGACCATAAGGTGCCCGAGGCAGCATCACCCTTGGAGACAAGTCGGCGGGAGGCCGATGTATTGAATCTAGACGCAATTTGAGAGTTCCATCGTCATTACAAGGCCCTGAACGTTACAATTAACTATCATTTTTGCGTCGGATTCGAAAATCTAGACTCACAGGAGAACGACCATAAGGTGCCCGAGGCAGCAATATACACTTGGAGACAAGTCGGCTGGAGGCCGATGTATCGAATCTCGACGCAATTTGAGAGTTCCATCGGCATTAGGAGGCCCTGAACGTTACAATTAACTATCATTTTTGCGTCGGATTCGATAATCTAAACTCACAGGATAACGACCATAAGGTGCCCGAGGCAGCAATAGACCCATGGAGACAAGTCGGCTGGAGGCCGATGTATTGAATCTCGCCGCAATTTGAGTGTTCCATCGTCATTACAAGGCCCTGAACGTTACTATTAACTATCAGTTTCGCGTCGGATTCGAAAATCTACTCACAGGAGAAGTTCATACGGTGCTCGAGACAGCAATATACCCCATGGAGACAAATCGGCTGGAGGACGATGTATTGAATCTCGACGCAATTTGAGTCTTCTATCGTCATTAGGAGGCCCTAAACGTTACAATTAACTATCATTTTTGCGACGGATTCGATAATCTAAACACACAGGGGAACGACCATACGGTGCCCGAGGCAGCTATTGACCCTTGGAGACAAGTCGGTTGGAGGACGATGTATTGGATCGCGACGCAAAATGAGTGTCCCATCGTCATTAGAAGGCCCTGAACGTTACAATTAACTATCATTTATGCGTCGGATTCGAAAATCTACTCACAGGAGAAGTTCATACGGTGCTCGAGACAGCAATATCCCCTTGGAGACAAGTCCGCTGGATGGCGATGTATTGAATCTCGACGCAATTTGAGTGTTCCATCGTCATTACAAGGCCCTGAACGTTACAATTAACTATCATTTTTGCGTCGGATTCGAAAATCTAGACTCACAGGAGAACGACCATAAGGTGCCCGAGGCAGCAATAGACCCTTGGAGACAAGTCGGCTGGAGGCCGATGTATTGAATCTCGACACAATTTGAGTGTTCCATCGGCATTAGGAGGCCCTGAACGTTACAATTAACTATCATTTTTGCGTCGGATTCGAAAATCTAGACTCACAGGAGAACGACCATATGGTGCCCGAGGCAGCAATAGACCCTTGGAGACAAGTCGGCTGGAGGCCGATGTATTGAATCTCGACGTTATTTGAGTGTTCCATCGTCATTACAAGGCCCTGAACGTTACAATTAATTATCATTTTTGCGTCGGATTCGAAAATCTAGACTCACAGGAGAACGACCATAAGTTGTCCGAGGCAGCAATAGACCCTTGGAGACAAGTCGGCTGGAGGACGATGTATTGAATCTCGACGCAATTTGAGAGTTCCAACGTCATTAGGCGGCCCTGAACGTCACAATTAACTATCATTTTTGCGTCGGATTCGAAAATCTAGACTTACAAGAGAACGACCATAAAGTGCCCGAGGCAGCATTAGATCCTTGGAGACAAGTCGGCTGGTGGACGATGTATTGGATCGCGACGAAATTTGAGTGTTCCATCGTCATTAGGAGGCCCTGAATGTTACAATTAACTATCAGTTTTTCGTCGGATTCGAAAATCTAGGCTCACAGCAGATGAACCATTTGGTGCCCGAGGCAGCAATATCCCCTTGGAGACAAATCGGCTGGAGGACGATGTATTGAATCCCGACGCAATTTGAGTCTTCTATCGTCATTAGGAGGCGCTGAACGTTACAATTCACTATCATTTTTGCGTCGGATTCGAAAATCTAGACTCACAGGAGAAGGATCATATTGTGCCCGAGACAGCAATATCCCCTTGGCGACAAGTCGGCTGGAGGACGATGTATTGAATCTCGACGCAATTTGAGTGTCCCATCGTCATTAGGAGGCCCTGAACGTTACAATTAACTATCATTTTTGCGTCGGATTCGATAATCTAAACTCACAGGGGAACGACCATACGGTGCCCGAGGCAGCAATAGACCCTTGGAGACAAGTCGGCTGGAGGACGATGTATTGAATCTCGACGCAATTTGAGAGTTCCAACGTCATTAGGCGGCCCTGAACGTTACAATTAACTATCATTTTTGCGTCGGATTCGAAAATTTAGACTTACAAGAGAACGACCATAAGGTGCCCGAGGCAGCATCACCCTTGGAGACAAGTCGGCGGGAGGCCGATGTATTGAATCTAGACGCAATTTGAGAGTTCCATCGTCATTACAAGGCCCTGAACGTTACAATTAACTATCATTTTTGCGTCGGATTCGAAAATCTAGACTCACAGGAGAACGACCATAAGGTGCCCGAGGCAGCAATATACACTTGGAGACAAGTCGGCTGGAGGCCGATGTATCGAATCTCGACGCAATTTGAGAGTTCCATCGGCATTAGGAGGCCCTGAACGTTACAATTAACTATCATTTTTGCGTCGGATTCGATAATCTAAACTCACAGGATAACGACCATAAGGTGCCCGAGGCAGCAATAGACCCATGGAGACAAGTCGGCTGGAGGCCGATGTATTGAATCTCGCCGCAATTTGAGTGTTCCATCGTCATTACAAGGCCCTGAACGTTACAATTAACTATCATTTTTGCGTCGGATTCGAAAATCTAGACTCACAGGAGAACGACCATAAGGTGCCCGAGGCAGCAATAGACCCTTGGAGACAAGTCGGCTGGAGGACGATGTATTGGATCGCGACGCAATTTGAGTCTTCTATCGTCATTAGGAGGCGCTGAACGTTACAATTCACTATCATTTTTGCGTCGGATTCGAAAATCTAGACTCACAGGAGAAGGACCATGTGGTGCCCGAGGCAGCGATAGACCCTTCAAGACAAGTCGGCTGGAGGCCGATGTATTGAATCTCGACGCAATTTGAGTGTTCCATCGTCATTACAAGGCCCTGAACGTTACAATTAACTATCATTTTTGCGTCAGATTCGAAAATCTAGACTGACAGGAGAACGACCATAAGGTGCCCGAGGCAGCAAAGACCCTTGGAGACAAGTCGGCTGGAGGCCGATGTATTGAATCTCGACACAATTTGAGTGTTCCATCGGCATTAGGAGGCCCTGAACGTTAAAATTAACTATCATTTTGGCGTCGGATTCGATAATCTAAACTCACAGGAGAACGACCATAAGGTGCCCGAGGCAGCAATAGACCCTTGGAGACAAGTCGGCTGGAGGCCGATGTATTGAATCTCGACGCAATTTGAGTGGTCCATCGTCATTACAAGGCCCTGAACGTTACAATTAACTATCATTTTTGCGTCGGATTCGAAAATCTAGACTCACAGGAGAACGACCATAAGGTGCCCGAGGCAGCAATAGACCCTTGGAGACAAGTCGGCTGGAGGCCGATGTATTGAATGTCGACGCAATTTGAGTGTTCCATCAGCATTAGGAGGCCCTGAACGTTACAATTAACTATCATTTTAGCGTCGGATTCGAAAATCTAGACTCACAGGAGAACGACCATAAGGCGCCCGAGGCAGCAATAGACCCTTGGAGACAAGTCGACTGGAGGCCGATGAATTGAATCTCGACGCAATTTGAGTGTTCCATCGTCATTACAAGGCCCTGAACGTTACAATTAACTATCATTTTTGCGTCGGATTCGAAAATCTAGACTCACAGGAGAACGACCATAAGGTGCCCGAGGCAGCAATGGACCCTTGGAGACAAATCGGCTGGAGGACGAGTATTGAATCTCGACGCAATTTGAGAGTTCCAACGTCATTAGGCGGCCCTGAACGTTACAATCAACTATCATTTTTGCGTCGGATTCGAAAATCTTGACTTACAAGAGAACGACCATAAAGTGCCTGAGGCAGCATTAGAACCTTGGAGACAAGTCGGCTGGAGGACGATGTATTGGATCGCGACGCAATTTGAGTGTTCCATCGTCATTAGGAGGCCCTGAATGTTACAATTAACTATCAGTTTTTCGTCGGATTCGAAAATCTAGACTCACAGGAGAAGGATCATATTGTGCCCGAGACAGCAATAGACCCTTGGAGACAAATCGGCTGGAGGACGATGTATTGATCTCGACGCAATTTGAGTGTCCCATCGTCATTAGGAGGCCCTAAACGTTACAATTAACTATCATTTTTGCGTCGGATTCGATAATCAAAACTCACAGGGGAACGACCATACGGTGCCCGAGGCAGCTATTGACCCTTGGAGACAAGTCGGTTGGAGGACGATGTATTGGATCGCGACGCAAAATGAGTGTTCCATCGTCATTAGGAGGCCCTGAATGTTACAATCAACTATCAGTTTTTCGACGGATTCGAAAATCTAAACTCACAGGAGAACGACCTTAAGGTGCCCGAGGCAGCAATAGACCGTTGGAGACAAGTCGGCTGGAGGCCGATGTATTGATCTCGACGCAATTTGAGTGTTCCATCGTCATTACAAGGCCCTGAACGTTACAATTAACTATCAGTTTCGCGTCGGATTCGAAAATCTACTCACAGGAGAAGTTCATACGGTGCTCGAGACAGCAATATCCTCTTGGAGACAAGTCGGCTGGAGGACGATGTATTGAATCTCGACGCAATTTGAGTGTCCTATCGTCATTAGGAGGCCCTAAACGTTACAATTAACTATCATTTTTGCGTCGGATTCGATAATCTAAACTCACAGGGGAACGACCATACGGTGCCCGAGGCTGCTATTGACCCTTGGAGACAAGTCGGTTGGAGGACGATGTATTGGATCGCGACGCAAAATGAGTGTCCCTCGTCATTAGGAGGCCCTGAATGTTACAATTAACTATCAGTTTTGCGTCGGATTCGATAATCTAAACTCACATGAGAACGACCATAAGGTGCCCGAGGCAGCAACACCCTTGGAGACAAGTCGGCGGGAGGCCGATGTATTGAATCTCGACGCAATTTGAGTGTTCCATCGTCATTACATGTCCCTGAACGTTACAATTAACTATCATTTTTGCGTCGGATTCGAAAATCTAGACTCACAGGAGAACGACCATAAGGTGCCCGAGGCAGCAATAGACCCTTGGAGACAAGTCGGCTGGTGGCCGATGTATTGAATCTCGACACAATTTGAGTGTCCCATCGTCATTAGGTGGCCCTAAACGTTACAATTAACTATCATTTTTTCGTCGGATTCGATAATCTCAACTCTCAGGGGAACGACCATACTGTGCCGACCCTTGGAGACAAGTCGGTTGGAGGACGATGAATTGGATCGCGACGCAAAATGAGTGTTCCATCGTCATTAGGAGGCCCTGAATGTTACAATTAACTATCAGTTTTTCGTCGGATTCGAAATTCTAAACTCACAGGAGAACGCCCATAAGGTGCCCGAGGCAGCAATAGACCGTTGGAGACAAGTCGGCTGGAGGCCGATGTATTGAATCTCGACGCAATTTGAGTGTTCCAACGTCATTACAAGGCCCTGAACCTTACAATTAACTATCAGTTTCGCGTCGGATTCGAAAATCTACTCACAGGAGAAGTTCATACGGTGCTCGTGACAGCAATATACCCCATGGAGACAAATCGGCTGGAGGACGATGTATTGAATCTCGACGCAATTTGAGTCTTCTATCGTCATTAGAAGGCGCTGAACGTTACAATTCACTATCATTTTTGCGTCGGATTCGAAAATCTAGACTCACAGGAGAAGGATCATATTGTGCCCGAGACAGCAATATCCCCTTGGAGACAAGTCGGTTGGAGGACGATGTATTGGATCGCGTCGCAAAATGAGTGTCCCATCGTCATTAGAAGGCCCTGAACGTTACAATTAACTATCATTTATGCGTCGGATTCGAAATTCTAGTCACAGGAGAAGTTCATACGGTGCTCGAGACAGCAATATCCCCTTGGAGACAAGTCCGCTGGAGGCCGATGTATTGAATCTCGACGCAATTTGAGAGTTCCATCGGCTTTAGGAGGCCATGAACGTTACAATTAACTATCATTTTTGCGTCGGATTCGAAAATCTAGACTTACAATAGAACGACCATAAGGTATCCGAGGCAGCATTAGACCCTTGGAGACAAGTCGGCTGGAGGACGACGTATTGAATCTCGACGCAATTTGAGTGTCCCATCGTCATTACAAGGCCCTAAACATTACAATTAACTATCATTTTTGCGTCGGGTTCGAAAATCTAGACTCACAGGAGAACGACCATAAGGTGCCCGAGGCAGCATTAGATCCTTAGAGACAAGGCGGCTGGAGGACGATGTATTGGATCGCGACGCAATTTGAGTCTTCTATCGTCATTAGGAGGCGCTGAACGTTACAATTCACTATCATTTTTGCGTCGAATTCAAAAATCTAGACTCACAGGAGAAGGACCATGTGGTGCCCGAGGCAGCGATATCCCCTTGGAGACAAGTCGGCTGGAGGCCGATGTATTGAATCTCGACGCAATTTGAGTGTCCCATCGTCATTAGGAGGCCCTGAATGTTACAATTAACTATCAGTTTTTCTTCGGATTCGAAAATCTAGACTCACAGCAGACGAACCATTTGGTGCCCGAGGCAGCAATATCCCCTTGGAGACAAATCGGCTGGAGGACGATGTATTTAATCTCGACGCAATTTGAGTCTTCTATCGTCATTAGGAGGCGCTGAACGTTACAATTCACTATCATTTTTGCGTCGGATTCGAAAATCTAGACTCACAGGAGAAAGATCATATTGTGCCCGAGACAGCAATATCCCCTTGGACTCAAGTCGGCTGGAGGACGATGTATTGAATCTCGACGCAATTTGAGTGTCCCATCGTCATTAGGAGGCCCTGAATGTTACAATTAACTATCAGTTTTTCGTCGGATTCGAAAATCTAGACTCACAGGAGAACGACCATAAGGTGCCCGAGGCAGCATCACCCTTGGAGACAAGTCGGCGGGAGGCCGATGTATTGAATCTCGACGCAATTTGAGTGTTCCATCGTCATTACATGGCCCTGAACGTTACAATTAACTATCATTTTTGCGTCGGATTCGAGAATCTAGACTCACAGGAGAACGACCATAAGGTGCCCGAGGCAGCAATAGACCCTTGGAGACAAGTCGGCTGGTGGCCGATGTATTGAATCTCGACGCTATTTGAGTGTTCCATCGGCATTAGGAGGCCCTGAACGTTACAATTAACTATCATTTTACGTCCGATTCGATAATCTAAACTCACAGGAGAACGACCATAAGGTGCCCGAGGCAGCAATAGACCCATGGAGACAAGTCGGCTGGAGGCCGATGTATTGAATCTCGACGCAATTTGAGTGTTTCATCGTCATTACAAGGCCCTGAATGTTACAATTAACTATCATTTTTGCGTCGGATTCGAAAATCTAGACTCACAGGAGATCGACTATAAGGTGCCCGAGGCAGCAATATACCCTTGGAGACAAGTCGGCTGGAGGCCGATGTATTGAATCTCGACGAAATTTGAGTGTTCCATCGGCATTAGGAGGCCCTGAACGTTAAAATTAATTATCATTTTTGCGTCGGATTCGATAATCTAAACTCAAAGGAGAACGACCATAAGGTGCCCGAGGCAGCAATAGACCCATGGAGACAAGTCGGCTGGAGGCCGATGTATTGAATCTCGACGCAATTTGAGTGTTCCATCGTCATTAGAAGGCCCTGAACGTTACAATTAACTATCATTTTTGCGTCGGATTCGAAAATCTAGACTCACAGGAGAACGACCATAAGGTGCCCGAGGCAGCAATATACCCTTGGAGACAAGTCGGCTGGAGGCCGATGTATTGAATTTCGACGCAATTTGAGTGTTCCATCGGCATTAGGAGGCCCTGAACGTTACAATTAACTTTCATTTTTGCGTCGGATTCGAAAATCTAGACTCACAGGAGAACGACCATAAGGTGCCCGACGCAGCAATAGACCCTTGGTGACAAGTCGGCTGGAGGACGATGTATTGGATCGCGACGCAATTTGAGTCTTCAATCGTCATTAGGAGGCGCTGAACGTTACAATTCACTATCATTTTTGCCTCGAATTCAAAACTCTAGACTCACAGGAGAAGGACCATGTGGTGCCCGAGGCAGCGATATCCCCTTGGAGACAAGTCGGCTGGAGGCCGATGTATTGAATCTCGACGCAATTTGAGTGTCCCATCGTCATTAGGAGGCCCTGAATGTTACAATTAACTATCAGTTTTTCGTAGGATTCGAAAATCTAGACTCACAGCAGACGAACCATTTGGTGCCCGAGGCAGCAATATCCCCTTGGAGACAAATCGGCTGGAGGACGATGTATTTTTTCTCGACGCAATTTGAGTCTTCTATCGTCATTAGGAGGCGCTGAACGTTACAATTCACTATCATTTTTGCGTCGGATTCGAAAATCTAGACTCACAGGAGAAAGATCATATTGTGCCCGAGACAGCAATATCCCCTTGGACTCAAGTCGGCTGGAGGACGATGTATTGAATCTCGACACAATTTGAGTGTCCCATCGTCATTAGGAGGCCCTGAATGTTACAATTAACTATCAGTTTTTCGTCGGATTCGAAAATCTAGACTCACAGGAGAACGACCATAAGGTGCCCGAGGCAGCATCACCCTTGGAGACAAGTCGGCGGGAGGGCGATGTATTGAATCTCGACGCAATTTGAGTGTTCCATCGTCATTACATGGCCCTGAACGTTACAATTAACTATCATTTTTGCGTCGGATTCGAAAATCTAGACTCACACGAGAACGACCATAAGGTGCCCGAGGCAGCAATAGACCCTTGGAGACAAGTCGGCTGGTGGCCGATGTATTGAATCTCGACGCAATTTGAGTGTTCCATCGGCATTAGGAGGCCCTGAACGTTACAATTAACTATCATTTTACGTCGGATTCGATAATCTAAACTCACAGGAGAACGACCATAAGGTGCACGAGGCAGCAATAGACCCATGGAGACAAGTCGGCTGGAGGCCGATGTATTGAATCTCGACGCAATTTGAGTGTTTCATCGTCATTACAAGGCCCTGAATGTTACAATTAACTATCATTTTTGCGTCGGATTCGAAAATCTAGACTCACAGGAGATCGACTATAAGGTGCCCGAGGCAGCAATATACCCTTGGAGACAAGTCGGCTGGAGGCCGATGTATTGAATCTCGACGAAATTTGAGTGTTCCATCGGCATTAGGAGGCCCTGAACGTTAAAATTAATTATCATTTTTGCGTCGGATTCGATAATCTAAACTCACAGGAGAACGACCATAAGGTGCCCGAGGCAGCAATAGACCCATGGAGACAAGTCGGCTGGAGGCCGATGTATTGAATCTCGACGCAATTTGAGTGTTCCATCGTCATTAGAAGGCCCTGAACGTTACAATTAACTATCATTTTTGCGTCGGATTCGAAAATCTAGACTCACAGGAGAACGACCATAAGGTGCCCGAGGCAGCAATATACCCTTGGAGACAAGTCGGCTGGAGGCCGATGTATTGAATTTCGACGCAATTTGAGTGTTCCATCGGCATTAGGAGGCCCTGAACGTTACAATTAACTTTCATTTTTGCGTCGGATTCGAAAATCTAGACTCACAGGAGAACGACCATAAGGTGCCCGACGCAGCAATAGACCCTTGGTGACAAGTCGGCTGGAGGACGATGTATTGGATCGCGACGCAATTTGAGTCTTCAATCGTCATTAGGAGGCGCTGAACGTTACAATTCACTATCATTTTTTCGTCGGATTCGAAAATCTAAAGTCACAGGAGGAGGACCATGTGGTGCCCGAGGCAGCGATATCCCCTTGGAGACAAGTCGGCTGGAGGCCGATGTATTGAATCTCGACGCAATTTGAGTGTTCCATCGTCATTACAAGGCCCTGAACGTTACAATTAACTATCATTTTTGCGTCGGATTCGAAAATCTAGACTCACAGGAGAACGACCATAAGGTGCCCGAGGCAGCAATAGACCCTTGGAGACAAGTCGGCTGGAGGCCGATGTATTGAATCTCGACACAATTTGAGTGTTCCATCGGCATTAGGAGGCCCTGAACGTTATAATTAACTATCATTTTTGCGTCGGATTCGATAATCTAAACTCACAGGAGAACGACCATAAGGTACCCGAGGCAGCAATAGACCCTTGGAGACAAGTCGGCTGGAGGCCGATGTATTGATTCTCGACGCAATTTGAGTGTTCCATCGTCATTACAAGGCCCTGAACGTTACAATTAACTATCATTTTTGCGTCGGATTCGAAAATCTAGACTCTCAGGAGAACGACCATAAAGTGCCCGAGGCAGCAATAGACCCTTGGAGACAAGTCGGCTGGAGGCCGATGTATTGAATGTCGACGCAATTTGAGTGTTCCATCGGCATTAGGAGGCCCTGAACGTTACAATTAACTATCATTTTTGCGTCGGATTCGAAAATCTAGACTCACAGGAGAACGACCATAAGGTGCCCGAGGCAGCAATAGACCCTTGGAGACAAGTCGGCTGGAGGCCGATGTATTGAATCTCGACGCAATTTGAGTGTTCCATCGTCATTACAAAGCCCTGAACGTTACAATTAACTATCATTTTTGCGTCGGATTCGAAAATCTAGACTCACAGGAGAACGACCATAAGGTGCCCGAGGCAGCAATAGACCCTTGGAGACAAGTCGGCTGGAGGACGATGTATTGAATCTCGACGCAATTTGAGAGATCCAACGTCATTAGGCGGCCCTGAACGTTACAATTAACTATCATATTTGCGTCGGATTCGATAATCTAAACTCACAGGGGAACGACCATACGGTGCCCGAGGCAGCTATTGACCCTTGGAGACATGTAGGTTGGAGGACGATGTATTGGATCGCCACGCAAAATGAGTGTCCCATCGTCATTAGAAGGCCCTGAACGTTACAATTAACTATCATTTATGCGTCGGATTCGAAAATCTACTCACAGGAGAAGTTCATACGGTGCTCGAGACAGCAATATCCCCTTGGAGACAAGTCCGCTGGAGGCCGATGTATTGAATCTCGACGCAATTTGAGAGTTCCATCGGCATTAGGAGGCCATGAACGTTACAATCAACTATCAATTTTGCGTCGGATTCGAAAATCTAGACTTACAAGAGAACGACCATAAGGTGCCCGAGGCAGCATTAGACCCTTGGAGACAAGTCGGCTGGAGGACGATGTATTGAATCTCGACGCAATTTGAGAGTGCTATCGTCATCAGGAGGCACCGAACGTTACTATTCACTATCATTTTTGCGTCGGATTCGAAAATCTAGACTCACAGGAGAAGGATCATATTGTGCCCGAGACAGCAATATCCCCTTGGAGACAAGTCGGCTGGAGGACGATGTATTGAATCTCGACGCAATTTGAGTGACCTATCGTCATTAGGCGGCCCTGAACGTTACAATTAACTATCATTTTTGCGTCGGATTCGAAAATCTAGACTTACAAGAGAACGACCATAAAGTGCCCGAGGCAGCATTAGATCCTTGGAGACAAGTCGGCTGGAGGACGATGTATTGGATCGCGACGCAATTTGAGTGTTCCATCGTCATTAGGAGGCCCTGAATGTTACAATTAACTATCAGGTTTTCGTCGGATTCGAAAATCTAGACTCACAGGAGAAGGATCAAATTGTGCCCGAGACAGCAATATCCCCTTGGAGACAAGTCGGCTGGAGGACGATGTATTGAATCTCGACGCAATTTGAGTGTTCCATCGGCATTAGATGGCCCTGAACGTTACAATTAACTTTCATTTTTGCGTCGGATTCGATAATCTAAACTCACAGGAGAACGCCCATAAGGTGCCCGAGGCAGCAATAGACCCATGGAGACAAGTCGGCTGGAGGCCGATGTATTGTATCTCGACGCAATTTGAGTGTTCCATCGTCATTACATGGCCCTGAACGTTACAATTAACTATCATTTTTGCGTCGGATTCGAAAATCTAGACTCACAGCAGAACGACCATAAGGTGCCCGAGGCAGCAATAGACCCTTGGAGACAAGTCGGCTGGTGGCCGATGTATTGAATTTCGACGCAATTTGAGTGTTCCATCGGCATTAGGAGGCCCTGAACGTTACAATTTACTATTATTTTTGCGTCGGATTCGAAAATCTAGACTTACAAGAGAACGACCATAAAGTGCCCGAGGCAGCATTAGACCCTTGGAGAGAAGTCGGCTGGAGGACGATGAATTGGATCGCGACGCAATTTGAGTGTTCCATCGTCATTAGGAGGCCCTGAATGTTACAATTAACTATCAGTTTTTCTTCGGATTCGAAAATCTAGACTCACAGCAGACGAACCATTTGGTGCCCGAGGCAGCAATATCCCCTTGGAGACAAATCGGCTGGAGGACGATGTATTGAATCCCGACGCAATTTGAGTCTTCTATCGTCATTAGGAGGCGCTGAACGTTACAATTCACTATCATTTTTGCGTCGGATTCGAAAATGTAGACTCACAGGAGAAGGATCATGTTGTGCCCGAGACAGCAATATCCCCTTGGAGACAAGTCGGCTGGAAGACGATTTATTGAATCTCGACGCAATTTGAGTGTCCCATCGTCATTAGGTGGCCCTAAACGATACAATTAACTATCATTTTTGCGTCGGATTCGATAATCTCAACTCTCAGGGGAACGACCATACGGTGCCGACCCTTGGAGACAAGTCGGTTGGAGGACGATGAATTGGATCGTGACGCAAAATGAGTGTTCCATCGTCATTAGGAGGCCCTGAATGTTACAATTAACTATCAGTTTTTCGTCGGATTCGAAAATCTAAACTCACAGGAAAACGCCCATAAGGTGCCCGAGGCAGCAATAGACCGTTGGAGACAAGTCGGCTGGAGGCCGATGTATTGAATCTCGACGCAATTTGAGTGTTCCATCGTCATTACATGGCCCTGAACATTACAATTAACTATCATTTTAGCGTCGGGTTCGAAAATCTAGACTCACAGGAGAACGACCATAAGGTGCCCAAGGCAGCAATAGACCCTTGGAGACAAGTCGGCTGGAGGACGATGTATTGAATCTCGACGCAATTAAAGAGTTCCATCGTCATTAGGTTGCCCTGAACGTTACAATTAACTATCATGTTTGCGTCTAATTCAAAAATCTAGACTTACAAGAGAACGACCATAAAGTGCCCGAGGCAGCATTAGATCCTTGGAGACAAGTCGGCTGGAGGACGATGTATTGGATCGCGACGCAATTTGAGTGTCCCATCGTCATTAGGAGGCCCTGAATGTTACAATTAACTTTCAGTTTCGCGTCGGATTCGAAAATCTACTCACAGGAGAAGTTCATACGGTGCTCGAGACAGCAATATACCCCTTGGAGACAAATCGGCTGGAGGACGATGTATTGAATCTCGACGCAATTTGAGTCTTCTATCGTCATTAGGAGGCGCTGAACGTTACAATTCACTATCATTTTTGCGTCGGATTCGAAAATCTAGACTCACAGGAGAAGGATCATATTGTGCCCGAGACAGCAATATCCCCTTGGAGACAAGTCGGTTGGAGGACGATGTATTGGATCGCGACGCAAAATGAGTGTCCCATCGTCATTAGAAGGCCCTGAACGTTACAATTAACTATCATTTATGCGTCGGATTCGAAAATCTAGTCACAGGAGAAGTTCATACGGTGCTCGAGAAAGCAATATCCCCTTGGAGACAAGTCCGCTGGAGGCCGATGTATTGAATCTCGACGCAATTTGAGAGTTCCATCGGCATTAGGAGGCCATGAACGTTACAATTAACTATCATTTTTGCGTCGGATTCGAAAATCTAGACTTACAAGAGAAATACCATAAGGTGCCCGAGGCAGCATTAGACCCTTGGAGACAAGTCGGCTGGAGGACGATGTATTGAATCTCGACGCAATTTGAGTGTCCCATCGTCATTACAAGGCCCTAAACATTACAATTAACTATCATTTTAGCGTCGGGTTCGAAAATCTAGACTCACAGGAGAACGACCATAAGGTGCCCAAGGCAGCAATAGACCCTTGGAGACAAGTCGGCTGGAGGACGATGTATTGAATCTCGACGCAATTAAAGAGTTCCATCGTCATTAGGTTGCCCTGAACGTTACAATTAACTATCATGTTTGCGTCTAATTCAAAAATCTAGACTTACAAGAGAACGACCATAAAGTGCCCGAGGCAGCATTAGATCCTTGGAGACAAGTCGGCTGGAGGACGATGTATTGGATCGCGACGCAATTTGAGTGTCCCATCGTCATTAGGAGGCCCTGAATGTTACAATTAACTTTCAGTTTTTCGTCGGATTCGAAAATCTAGACTCACAGGAGAACGACCATAAGGTGCACGAGGCAGCATCACCCTTGGAGACAAGTCGGCGGGAGGCCGATGTATTGAATCTCGACGCAATTTGAGTGTTCCATCGTCATTACATGGCCCTGAACGTTACAATTAACTATCATTTTTGCGTCGGATTCGAAAATCTAGACTCACAGGAGAACGACCAAAAGGTGCCCGAGGCAGCAATAGACAAGTCGGCAGGTGGCCGATGTATTGAATCTCGACGCAATTTGAGTGTTCCTTCGGCATTAGGAGGCCCTGAACGTTACAATTAACTATCGTTTTTGCGTCGGATTCGATAATCTAAACTCACAGGAGAACGACCATACGGTGCCCGAGGCAGCAATAGACCCATGGAGACAAGTCGGCTGGAGGCCGATGTATTGAATCTCGACGCAATTTGAGTGTTCCATCGTCATTACAAGGCCCTGAACGTTACAATTAACTATCATTTTAGCGTCGGATTCGAAAATCTAGACTCACAGGAGATCGACCATAAGGTGCCCGAGGCAGCAACACCCTTGGAGACAAGCCGGCGGGAGGCCGATGTATTGAATCTCGACGCAATTTGAGTGTTCCATCGTCATTACATGGCCCTGAACGTTACAATTAACTATCATTTTTGCGTCGGATTCGATAATCTAAACTCACAGGAGAACGACCATAAGGTGCCCGAGGCAGCAATAGACCCATGGAGACAAGTCGGATGGAGGCCGATGTATTGAATCTCGACGCAATTTGAGTGTTCCATCGTCATTACAAGGCCCTGAACGTTACAATTAACTGTCATTTTTGCGTCGGATTCGAAAATCTAGACTCACAGGAGAACGACCATAAGGTGCCCGAGGCAGCAATATACCCTTGGAGACCAGTCGGCTGGAGGCCGATGTATTGAATTTCGACGCAATTTGAGTGTTCCATCGGCATTAGGAGGCCCTGAACGTTACAATTAACTATCATTTTTGCGTCGGATTCGAAAATCTAGACTCACAGGAGAACGACCATAAGGTGCCCGAGGCAGCAATAAACCCTTGGAGACAAGTCGGCTGGAGGACGATGTATTGGATCGCGACGCAATTTGAGTCTTCTATCGTCATTAGGAGGCCCTAAACGTTACAATTCACTATCATTTTTGCGTCGGATTCGAAAATCTAGACTCACAGGAGAAGGACCATGTGGTGCCCGAGGCAGCGATATCCCCTTGGAGACAAGTCGGCTGGAGGCCGATGTATTGAATCTCGACGCAATTTGAGTGTTCCATCGTCATTACAAGGCCCTGAACGTTACAATTAACTATCATTTTTGCGTCTGATTCGAAAATCTAGACTCACAGGAGAACGACCATAAGGTGCCCGAGGCAGCAATAGACCCTTGGAGACAAGTCGGCTGGAGGCCGATGTATTGAATCTCGACACAATTTGAGTGTTCCATCGGCATTAGGAGGCCCTGAACGTTATAATTAACTATCATTTTTGTGTCGGATTCGATAATATAAACTCACAGGAGAACGACCATAAGGTGCCCGAGGCAGCAATAGACCCTTGGAGACAAGTCGGCTGGAGGCCGATGTATTGAATCTCGACGCAATTTGAGTGTTCCATCGGCATTAGGAGGCCCTGAACGTTACAATTAACTATCAATTTTGCGTCGGATTCGGAAATCTAGACTCACAGGAGAACGACCATAAGGTGCCCGAGGCAGCAATAGACCCTTGGAGACAAGTCGGCTGGAGGCCGATGTATTGAATCTCGACGCAATTTGAGTGTTCCATCGTCATTACAAGGCCCTGAACGTTACAATTAACTATCATTTTTGCGTCGGATTCGAAAATCTAGACTTACAAGAGAACGACCATAAAGTGCCCGAGGCAGCATTAGATCCTTGGAGACAAGTCGGCTGGAGGACGATGTATTGGATCGCGACGCAATTTGAGTGTTCCATCGTCATTAGGAGGCCCTGAATGTTACAATTAACTATCAGTTTTTCGTCGGATTCGAAAATCTAAACTCACAGCAGATGAACCATTTGGTGCCCGAGGCAGCAATATCCCCTTGGAGACAAATCGGCTGGAGGACGATGTATTGAATCCCGACGCAATTTGAGTCTTCTATCGTCATTAGGAGGCGCTGAACATTAAAATTCACTATCATTTTTGCGTCGGATTCGAAAATGTAGACTCACAGGAGAAGGATCATATTGTGCCCGAGACAGCAATATCCCCTTGGAGACAAGTCGGCTGGAGGACGATGTATTGAATCTCGACGCAATTTGAGTGTCCCATCGTCATTAGGAGGCCCTAAACGTTACAATTAACTATCATTTCTGCGTCGGATTCGATAATGTAAACTCACAGGGGAACGACCATACGGTGCCCGAGGCAGCTATTGACCCTTGGAGACAAGTCGGTTGGAGGACGATGTATTGGATCGCGACGCAAAATGAGTGTTCCATCGTCATTAGGAGGCCCTGAATGTTACAATTAACTATCAGTTTCGCGTCGGATTCGAAAATCTACTCACAGGAGAAGTTCATACGGTGCTCGAGACAGCAATATACCCCTTGGAGACAAATCGGTTGGAGGCCGATGTATTGAATCTCGACGCAATTTGAGAGTTCCATCGGCATTAGGAGGCCATGAACGTTTCAATTAACTATCATTTTTGCGTCGGATTCGAAAATCTAGACTTACAAGAGAACGACCATAAGGTGCCCGAGGCAGCATTAGACCCTTGGAGACAAGTCGGCTGGAGGACGATGTATTGAATCTCGACGCAATTTGAGAGTTCTATCGTCATCAGGAGGCGCTGAACGTTACTATTCACTATCATTTTTGCGTCGGATTCGAAAATCTAGACTCACAGGAGAAGGATCATATGGTGCCCGAGGCAGCAACAGACCCTTGGAGACAAGTCGGCTGGAGGCCGATGTATTGAATCTCGACGCAATTTGAGTGTTCCATCGTCATTACAAGGCCCTGATCGTTACAATTAACTATCATTTTTGCGTCGGATTCGATAATCTAAACTCACAGGAGAACGACCATAAGGTGCCCGAGGCAGCAACACCCTTGGAGACAAGTCGGCGGGAGGCCGATGTATTGAATCTCGACGCAATTTGAGTCTTCCATCGTCATTACATGGCCCTGAACGTTACAATTAACTATCATTTTTGCGTCGGATTCGAAAATCTAGACTCACAGGAGAACGACCATAAGGTGCCCGAGGCAGCAATAGACCCTTGGAGACAAGTCGGCTGGTGGCCGATGTATTGAATTTCGACGCAATTTGAGTGTTCCATCGGCATTAGGAGGCCCTGAACGTTACAATTAACTATCATTTTTGCGTCGGATTCGATAATCTAAACTCACAGGAGAACGACCATAAGTTGCCCGAGGCAGCAATAGACCCATGAAGACAAGTCGGCTGGAGGCCGACGTATTGAATCTCGACGCAATTTGAGTGTTCCATCGTCATTACAAGGCCCTGAACGTTACAATTAACTATCATTTTTGCGTCGGATTCGAAAATCTAGACTCACAGGAGAACGACCATAAGGTGCCCGAGGCAGCATTAGACCCTTGGAGACAAGTCGGCTGGAGGACGATGTGTTGAATCTCGACGCAATTTGTGTGTCCCATCGTCATTACAAGGCCCTAAACGTTACAATTAACTATCATTTTTGCGTCGGATTCGATAATCTAAACTCACAGGAGAACGACCATAAGGTGCCCGAGGCAGCAACACCCTTGGAGACAAGTCGGCGGGAGGCCGATGTATTGAATCTCGACGCAATTTGAGTGTTCCATCGTCATTACATAGCCCTGAAAGTTACAATTAACTATCATTTTTGCGTCGGATTCGAAAATCTAGACTCACAGGAGAACGACCATAAGGTGCCCGAGGCAGCAATAGACCCTTGGAGACAAGTCGGCTGGTGGCCGATGTATTGAATCTCGACGCAATTTGAGTGTTCCATCGGCATTAGGAGGCCCTGAACGTTACAATTAACTATTATTTTTGCGTCGGAATCGAAAATCTAGACTTACAAGAGAACGACCATAAAGTGCCCGATGCAGCATTAGACCCTTGGAGAGAAGTCGGCTGGAGGACGATGAATTGGATCGCGACGCAATTTGAGTGTTCCATCGTCATTAGAAGGCCCTGAATGTTACAATTAACTATCAGTTTTTCTTCGTATTCGAAAATCTAGACTCACAGCAGACGAACCATTTGGTGCCCGAGGCAGCAATATCCCCTTGGAGACAAATCGGCTGGAGGACGATGTATTGAATCCCGACGCAATTTGAGTCTTCTATCGTCATTAGGAGGCGCTGAACGTTACAATTCACTATCATTTTTGCGTCGGATTCGAAAATGTAGACTCACAGGAGAAGGATCATATTGTGCCCGAGACAGCAATATCCCCTTGGAGACAAGTCGGCTGGAGGACGATGTATTGAATCTCGACGCAATTTGAGTGTCCCATCGTCATTAGGTGGCCCTAAACGTTACAATTAACTATCATTTTTGCGTCGGATTCGATAATCTCAACTCTCAGGGGAACGACCATACGGTGCCGACCCTTGGAGACAAGTCGGTTGGAGGACGATGAATTGGATCGCGACGCAAAATGAGTGTTACATCGTCATTAGGAGGCCCTGAATGTTACAATTAACTATCAGTTTTTCGTCGGATTCGAAAATCTATACTCACAGGAGAACGCCCATAAGGTGCCCGAGGCAGCAATAGACCGTTGGAGACAAGTCGGCTGGAGGCCGATGTATTGAATCTCGACGCAATTTGAGTGTTCCATCGGCATTAGGAGGCCCTGAACGTTACAATTAACTATCATTTTTGCGTCGGATTCGAAAATCTAGACTCACAGGAGAACGACCATAAGGTGCCCGAGGCAGCAATAAACCCTTGGAGACAAGTCGGCTGGAGGACGATGTATTGGATCGCGACGCAATTTGAGTTTTCTATCGTCATTAGGAGGCGCTGAACGTTACAATTCACTATCATTTTTGCGTCGGATTCGAAAATCTAGACTCACAGGAGAAGGACCATGTGGTGCCCGAGGCAGTGATATCCCCTTATAGACAAGTCGGCTGGAGGCCGATGTATTGGATCTCGACGCAATTTGAGTGTTCCATCGTCATTACAAGGCCCTGAACGTTACAATTAACTATCATTTTTGCGTCGGATTCGAAAATCTAGACTCACAGGAGAACACCCATAAGGTGCCCGAGGCAGCAATAGACCCTTGGAGACAAGTCGGCTGGAGGCCGATGTATTGAATCTCGACACAATTTGAGTGTTCCCTCGGCATTAGGAGGCCCTGAATGGTATAATTAACTATCATTTTTGAGTCGGATTCGACAATATAAACTCACAGGAGAACGACCATAAGGTGCCCGAGGCAGCAATAGACCCTTGGAGACAAGTCGGCTGGAGGCCGATGTATTGAATCTCGACGCAATTTGAGTGTTCCATCGTCATTACAAGGCCCTGAACTTTACAATTAACTATCATTTTTGCGTCGGATTCGAAAATCTAGACTCACAGGAGAACGACCATAAGGTGCCCGAGGCAGCAATAGACCCCTGGAGACAAGTCGGCTGGAGGCCGATGTATTGAATGTCGACGCAATTTGAGTGTGACATCGGCATTAGGAGGCCCTGAACGTTACAATTAACTATCATTTTTGCGTCGGATTTGGAAATCTAGACTCACAGGAGAACGACCATAAGGTGCCCGAGGCAGCAATAGACCCTTGGAGACAAGTCGGCTGGAGGCCGATGTATTGAATCTCGACGCAATTTGAGTGTTCCATCGTCATTACAAGGCCCTGAACGTTACAATTAACTATCATTTTTGCGTCGGATTCGAAAATCTAGACTTACAAGAGAACGACCATAAAGTGCCCGAGGCAGCATTAGATCGTTGGAGACAAGTCGGCTGGAGGACGATGTATTGGATCGCGACGCAATTTGAGTGTTCCATCGTCATTAGGAGGCCCTGAATGTTACAATTAACTATCAGTTTTTCGTCGGATTCGAAAATCTAAACTCACAGCAGATGAACCATTTGGTGCCCGAGGCAGCAAAATCCCCTTGGAGACAAATCGGCTGGAGGACGATGTATTGAATCCCGACGCAATTTGAGTCTTCTATCGTCATTAGGAGGCGCTGAACATTACAATTCAATATCATTTTTGCGTCGGATTCGAAAATGTAGACTCACAGGAGAAGGATCATATTGTGCCCGAGACAGCAATATCCCCTTGGAGACAAGTCGGCTGGAGGACGATGTATTGAATCTCGACGCAATTTGAGTGTCCCATCGTCATTAGGAGGCCCTAAACGTTACAATTAACTATCATTTTTGCGTCGGATTCGATAAGGTAAACTCACAGGGGAACGACCATACGGTGCCCGAGGCAGCTATTGACCCTTGGGGACAAGTCGGTTGGAGGACGATGTATTGGATCGCGACGCCAAAAGAGTGTTCCATCGTCATTAGGAGGCCCTGAATGTTACAATTAACTATCAGTTTTTCGTCGGATTCCAAAATCTAAACTCACAGGAGAACGACCATAAGGTGCCCGAGGCAGCAATAGACCCATGGAGACAAGTCGGCTGGAGGCCGATGTATTGATCTCGACGCAATTTGAGTGTTCCGACGTCATTACAAGGCCCTGAACGTTACAATTAACTATCAGTTTCGCGTCGGATTCGAAAATCTACTCACAGGAGAAGTTCATACGGTGCTCGAGACAGCAATATACCCCTTGGAGACAAATCGGCTGGAGGACGATGTATTGAATCTCGACGCAATTTGAGTCTTCTATCGTCATTAGGAGGCGCTGAACGTTACAATTCACTATCATTTTTGCGTCGGATTCGAAAATCTAGACTCACAGGAGAAGGATCATATTGTGCCCGAGACAGCAATATCCCCTTGGAGACAAGTCGGTTGGAGGACGATGTATTGGATCGCGACGCAAAATGAGTGTCCCATCGTCATTAGAAGGCCCTGAACGTTACAATTAACTATCATTCATGCGTCTGATTCGAAAATCTAGTCACAGGAGAAGTTCATACGGTGCTCGAGACAGCAATATCCCCTTGGAGACAAGTCCGCTGGAGGCCGATGTATTGAATCTCGACGCAATTTGAGAGTTCCATCGGCATTAGGAGGCCATGAACGTTACAATTAACTATCATTTTTGCGTCAGATTCGAAAATCTAGACTTACAAGAGAACGATCATAAGGTGCCCGAGGCAGCATTAGACCCTTGGAGACAAGTCGGCTGGAGGACGATGTATTGAATCTCGACGCAATTTGAGAGTTCTATCGTCATCAGGAGGCGCTGAACGTTACTATTCACTATCATTTTTGCGTCGGATTCGAAAATCTTGACTCACAGGAGAAGGAGCATATGGTGCCCGAGGCAGCAACAGACCCTTGGAGACAAGTCGGCTGGAGGCCGATGTATTGAATATCGACGCAATTTGAGTGTTCCATCGTCATTAGGAGGCCCTGAAAGTTACAATTAACTATCATTTTTGCGTCGGATTCGATAATCTAAACTCACAGGAGAACGACCATAAGGTGCCCGAGGCAGCAACACCCTTGGAGACAAGCCGGCGGGAGGCCGATGTATTGAATCTCGACGCAATTTGAGTGTTCCATCGTCATTACATGGCCCTGAACGTTACAATTAACTATCATTTTTGCGTGGGATTCGAAAATCTAGACTCACAGGAGAACGACCATAAGGTGCCCGAGGCAGCAATAGACCCTTGGAGACAAGTCGGCTGGTGGCCGATGTATTGAATCTCGACGCAATTTGAGTGTTCCATCGGCATTAGGAGGCCCTGAACGTTACAATTAACTATCATTTTTGCGTCGGATTCGATAATTTAAACTCACAGGAGAACGACCATAAGATGCCCGAGGCAGCAACACCCTTGGAGACAAGTCGGCGGGAGGCCGATGTATTGAATCTCGACGCAATTTGAGTGTCCCATCGTCATTAGGTGGCCCTAAACGTTACAATTAACTATCATTTTTGCGTCGGATTCGATAATCTCAACTCTCAGGGGAACGACCATACGGTGCCGACCCTTGGAGACAAGTCGGTTGGAGGACGATGAATTGGATCGCGACGCAAAATGAGTGTTACATCGTCATTAGGAGGCCCTGAATGTTACAATTAACTATCGGTTTTTCGTCGGATTCGAAAATCTAAACTCACAGGAGAACGCCCATAAGGTGCCCGAGGCAGCAATAGACCGTTGGAGACAAGTCGGCTGGTGGCCGATGTATTGAATCTCGACGCAATTTGAGTGTTCCATCGTCATTACAAGGCCCTGAACCTTACAATTAACTATCAGTTTCGCGTCGGATTCGAAAATCTACTCACAGGAGAAGTTCATACGGTGCTCGAGACAGCAATATACCCCTTGGAGACAAATCGGCTGGAGGACGATGTATTGAATCTCGACGCAATTTGAGTCTTCTATCGTCATTAGGAGGCGCTGAACGTTACAATTCACTATCATTTTTGCGTCGGATTCGAAAATCTAGACTCACAGGAGAAGGATCATATTGTGCCCGAGACAGCAATATCCCCCTGGAGACAAGTCGGTTGGAGGACGATGTATTGGATCGCGACGCAAAATGAGTGTCCCATCGTCATTAGAAGGCCCTGAACGTTACAATTAACTATCATTTATGCGTCGGATTCGAAAATCTAGTCACAGGAGAAGTTCATACGGTGCTCGAGACAGCAATATCCCCTTGGAGACAAGTCCGCTGGAGGCCGATGTATTGAATCTCGACGCAATTTGAGAGTTCCATCGGCATGAGGAGGTCATGAACGTTACAAATAACTATCATTTTTGCGTCGGATTCGAAAATCTAGACTTACAACAGAACGACCATAAGGTGCCCGAGGCAGCATTAGACCCTTGGAGACAAGTCGGCTGGAGGACGATGTATTGAATCTCGACGCAATTAAAGAGTTCCATCGTCATTAGGCGGCCCTGAAGGTTACAATTAACTATCATGTTTGCGTCGGATTCGAAAATCTAGACTTACAAGAGAACGACCATAAAGTGCCCGAGGCAGCATTAGATCCTTGGAGACAAGTCGGCTGGAGGACGATGTATTGGATCGCGACGCAATTTGAGTCTTCTATCGTCATTAGGAGGCGCTGAACGTTTCAATTCACTATCATTTTTGCGTCGAATTTAAAAATCTAGACTCACAGGAGAAGGACCATGTGGTGCCCGAGGCAGCGATATCCCCTTGGAGACAAGTCGGCTGGAGGCCGATGTATTGAATCTCGACGCAATTTGAGTGTTCCATCGTCATTAGAAGGCCCTGAACGTTACAATTAAGTATCATTTTTGCGTCGGATACGAAAATCTAGACTCACAGGAGAACGACCATAAGGTGCCCGAGGCAGCAATTGACCCTTGGAGACAAGTCGGTTGGAGGACGATGTATTGAATCTCGACGCAATTTGAGAGTTCCATCGTCATTAGGCGGACCTGAACGTTACAATTAACTATCATTTTGGCGTCGGATTCGTAAATCTAGACTTACAAGAGAACGACCATAAAGTGCCGGAGGCAGCATTAGACCCTTGGAGACAAGTCGGCTGGAGGACGATGTATTGGATCGCGACGCAATTTGAGTGTTCCATCGTCATTAGGAGGCCCTGAATGTTGCAATTAACTATCAGTTTTTCGTAGGATTCGAAAATCTAGACTCACAGCAGACGAACCATTTGGTGCCCGAGGCAGCAATATCCCCTTGGAGACAAATCGGCTGGAGGACGATGTATTGAATCTCGACGCAATTTGAGTGTTCCATCGTCATTACAAGGCCCTGAACGTTACAATTAACTATCATTTTTGCGTCGGATTCGAAAATCTAGACTCACAGGAGATCGACCATAAGGTGCCCGAGGCAGCAATATACCCTTGGAGACAAGTCGGCTGGACGCCGATGTATTGAATCTCGACGCAATTTGAGTGTTCCATCGGCATAAGGAGGCCCTGAACCTTACAACTAACTATCATTTTTGCGTCGGATTCGATAATCTAAACTCACAGGAGAACGACCATAAGGTGCCCGAGGCAGCAATAGACCCATGGAGACAAGTCGGCTGGAGGCCGATGTATTGAATCTCGACGCAATTTGAGTGTTCCATCGTCATTACAAGGCCCTGAACGTTACAATTAACTATCATTTTTGCGTCGGATTCGAAAATCTAGACTCACAGGAGAACGACCATAAGGTGCCCGAGGCAGCAATAGACCCTTGGAGACAAGTCGGCTGGAGGCCGATGTATTGAATCTCGACACAATTTGAGTGTTCCATCGGCATTAGGAGGCCCTGAACGTTATAATTAAGTATCATTTTTGGGTCGGATTCGATAATCTAAACTCACAGGAGAACGACCATAAGGTGCCCGAGGCAGCAATAGACCCTTGGTGACAAGTCGGCTGGAGGCCGATGTATTGAATCTCGACGCAATTTGAGTGTTCCATCGTCATTACAAGGCCCTGAACGTTACAATTAACTATCATTTTTGCGTCGGATTCGAAAATCTAGACTCACAGGAGAACGACCATAAGGTGCCCGAGGCAGCAATAGAACCTTGGAGACAAGTCGGCTGGAGCCCGATGTATTGAATGTCGACGCAATTTGAGTGTTCCATCGGCATTAGGAGGCCCTGAACGTTACAATTAACTATCATTTTTGCGTCGGATTCGAAAATCTAGACTCACAGGAGAACGACCATAAGGTGCCCGAGGCAGCAATAGACCCTTGGAGACAAGTCCGCTGGAGGCCGATGTATTGAATCTCGACGCAATTTGAGTGTTCCATCGTCATTACAAGGCCCTGAACGTTACAATTAACTATCATTTTTGCGTCGGATTCGAAAATCTAGACTCACAGGAGAACGACCATAAGGTGCCCGAGGCAGCAATAGACCCTTGGAGACAAGTCGGCTGGAGGACGGTGTATTGAATCTCGACGCAATTTGAGAGTTCCAACGTCATTAGGCGGCCCTGAACGTTACAATTAACTATCATTTTTGCGTCGGATTCGAAAATCTAGACTTACAAGAGAACGACCATAAAGTGCCCGAGGCAGCATTACATCGTTGGAGACAAGTCGGCTGGTGGCCGATGTATTGAATCTCGACGCAATTTGAGTGTTCCATCGTCATTACAAGGCCCTGAACGTTACAATTAACTATCATTTTTGCGTCGGATTCGAAAATCTAGACTCACAGGAGAACGACCATAAGGTGCCCGAGGCAGCAATAGACCCTTGGAGACAAGTCGGCTGGAGGACGATGTATTGGATCGCGACGCAATTTGAGTCTTCTATCGTCATTAGGAGGCGCTGAACGTTACAATTCACTATCATTTTTGCGTCGGATTCGAAAATCTAGACTCACAGGAGAAGGACCATGTGGTGCCCGAGGCAGCGATATCCCCTTGGAGACAAGTCGGCTGGATGCCGATGTATTGAATCTCGACGCAATTTGAGTGTTCCATCGTCATTACAAGGCCCTGAACGTTACAATTAACTATCATTTTTGCGTCGGATTCGAAAATCTAGACTCACAGGAGAACGACCATAAGGTGCCCGAGGCAGCAATAGACCCTTGGAGACAAGTCGGCTGGAGGCCGATGTATTGAATGTCGACGCAATTTGAGTGTTCCATCGGCATTAGGAGGCCCTGAACGTTACAATTAACTATCATTTTTGCGTCGGATTCGAAAATCTAAACTCACAGGGGAACGACCATACGGTGCCCGAGGCAGCTATTGACCCTTGGAGACAAGTCGTTTGGAGGACGATGTATTGGATCGCGACGCAAAATGAGTGTTCCATCGTCATTAGGAGGCCCTGAATGTTACAATTAACTATCAGTTTTTCGTCGGATTCGAAAATCTAGACTCACAGGAGAAGGATCATATTGTGCCCGAGACAGCAATATCCCCTTGGAGACAAGTCGGCTGGAGGACGATGTATTGAATCTCGACGCAATTTGAGTGTCCCATCGTCATTAGGAGGCCCTAAACGTTACAATTAACTATCATTTTTGCGTCGGATTCGAAAATCTAAACTCACAGGGGAACGACCATACGGTGCCCGAGGCAGCTATTGACCCTTGGAGACAAGTCGTTTGGAGGACGATGTATTGGATCGCGACGCAAAATGAGTGTTCCATCGTCATTAGGAGGCCCTGAATGTTACAATTAACTATCAGTTTTTCGTCGGATTCGAAAATCTAATCTCACAGGAGAACGACCATAAGGTGCCCGAGGCAGCAATAGACCGTTGGAGACAAGTCGGCTGGAGGCCGATGTATTGATCTCGACGCAATTTGAGTGTTCCATCGTCATTACAAGGCCCTGAACGTTAAAATTAAGTATCAGTTTCGCGTCGGATTCGAAAATCTACTCACAGGAGAAGTTCATACGGTGCTCGAGACAGCAATATACCCCTTGGAGACAAATCGGCTGGAGGACGATGTATTGAATCTCGACGCAATTTTAGTGTTCTATCGTCATTAGGAGGCGCTGAACGTTACAATTCACTATCATTTTTGCGTCGGATTCGAAAATCTAGACTCACAGGAGAAGGATCATATTGTGCCCGAGACAGCAATATCCCCTTGGAGACAAGTCGGCTGGAGGACGATGTATTGAATCTCGACGCAATTTGAGTGTCCTATCGTCATTAGGAGGCCCTAAACGTTACAATTAACTATCATTTTTGCGTCGGATTCGATAATTCAAACTCACAGGGGAACGACCATACGGTGCCCGAGGCAGCTATTGACCCTTGGAGACAAGTCGGTTGGAGGACGATGTATTGGATCGCGACGCAAAATGAGTGTCCCATCGTCATTAGAAGGCCCTGAACGTTACAATTAACTATCATTTATGCGTCGGATTCGAAAATCTACTCACAGGAAAAGTTCATACGGTGCTCGAGACAGCAATATCCTCTTGGAGATAAGTCCGCTGGAGGCCGATGTATTGAATCTCGACGCAATTTGGGAGTTCCATCGGCATTAGGCGGCCATGAACGTTACAATTAACTATCATTTTTGCGTCGGATTCGAAAATCTAGACTTACAAGAGAACGACCATAAGGTGCCCGAGGCAGCATTAGACCTTTGGAGACAAGTCGGCTGGAGGACGATGTATTGAATCTCGACGCAATTTGAGAGTTCTATCGTCATCAGGAGGCGCTGAACGTTACAATTCACTATCATTTTTGCGTCGGATTCGAAAATCTAGACTCACAGGAGAAGGATCATATTGTGCCCGAGACAGCAATATCCCCTTGGAGACAAGTCGGTTGGAGGACGATGTATTGGATCGCGACGCAAAATGAGTGTCCCATCGTCATTAGAAGGCCCTGAACGTTACAATTAACTATCATTTATGCGTCGGATTCGAAAATCTAGTCACAGGAGAAGTTCATACGGTGCTCGAGACAGCAATATCCCCTTGGAGACAAGTCCGCTGGAGGCCGATGTATTGAATCTCGACGCAATTTGAGAGTTCCATCGGCATTAGGAGGCCATGAACGTTACAATTAACTATCATTTTTGCGTCGGATTCGAAAATCTAGACTTACAAGAGAACGACCATAAGGTGCCCGAGGCAGCTTTAGACCCTTGGAGACAAGTCGGCTGGAGGACGATGTATTGAATCTCGACGCAATTAAAGAGTTCCATCGTCATTAGGCGGCCCTGAACGTTACAATTAACTATCATGTTTGCGTCGGATTCGAAAATCTAGACTTACAAGAGAACGACCATAAAGTGCCCGAGGCAGCATTAGATCCTTGGAGACAAGTCGGCTGGAGGACGATGTATTGGATCGCGACGCAATTTGAGTCTTCTATCGTCATTAGGAGGCGCTGAACGTTACAATTCACTATCATTTTTGCGTCGAATTCAAAAATCTAGACTCACAGGAGAAGGACCATTTGGTGCCCGAGGCAGCGATATCCCCTTGGAGACAAGTCGGCTGGAGGCCGATGTATTGAATCTCGACGCAATTTGAGTGTTCCATCGTCATTAGAAGGCCCTAAACGTTACAATTAAGTATCATGTTTGCGTCGGATACGAAAATCTAGACTCACAGGAGAACGACCATAAGGTGCCCGAGGTAGCAATTGACCCTTGGAGACAAGTCGGCTGGAGGACGACGTATTGAATCTCGACGCAATTTGAGTGTTCCATCGGCATTAGGACGCCCTGAACGTTACAATTAACTATCATTTTTGCGTCGGATTCGAAAATCTTGACTCACAGGAGAACGACCATAAGGTGGCCGAGGCAGCAATAGACCTTTGGAGACAAGTCGGCTGGAGGACGATGTATTGGATCGCGACGCAATTTGAGTCTTCTTTCGTCATTAGGAGGCGCTGAACGTTACAATTCACTATCATATTTGCGTCGGATTCGAAAATCTAGACTCACAGGAGAAGGACCATGTGGTGCCCGAGGCAGCGATATCCCCTTGGAGACAAGTCGGCTGGAGGCCGATGTATTGAATCTCGACGCAATTTGAGTGTTCCATCGTCATTACAAGGCCCTGAACGTTACAATTAACTATCATTTTTGCGTCGGATTCGAAAATCTAGACTCACAGGAGAACGACCATAAGGTGCCCGAGGCAGCAATAGACCCTTGGAGACAAGTCGGCTGGAGGCCGATGTATTGAATCTCGACACAATTTGAGTGTTCCATCGGCATTAGGAGGCCCTGAACGTTATAATTAACTATCATTTTTGCGTCGGATTCGATAATCTAAACTCACAGGAGAACGACCATAAGGGGCCCGAGGCAGCAATAGACCCTTGGAGACAAGTCGGCTGGAGGCCGATGTATTGAATCTCGACGCAATTTGAGTGTTCCATCGTCATTACAAGGCCCTGAACGTTACAATTAACTATCATTTTTGCGTCGGATTCGAAAATCTAGACTCACAGGAGAACGACCATAAGGTGCCCGAGGCAGCAATAGACCCTTGGAGACAAGTTGGCTGGAGGACGATGTATTGAATCTCGACGCAATTTGAGAGTTCCAACGTCATTAGGCGGCCCTGAACGTTACAATTAACTATCATTTTTGCGTCGGATTCGAAAATCTAGACTTACAAGAGAACGACCATAAAGTGCCCGAGGCAGCTTTAGATCCTTGGAGACAAGTCGGCTGGAGGACGATGTATTGGATCGCGACGCAATTTGAGTGTTCCATCGTCATTAGGAGGCCCTGAATGTTACAATTAACTATGAGTTCTTCGTCGGATTCGAAAATCTAGACTCACAGGAGAAGGATCAAATGGTGCCCGAGGCAGCAACAGACCCTTGGAGACAAGTCGGCTGGAGGCCGATGTATTGAATATCGACGCAATTTGAGTGTTCCATCGTCATTAGGAGGCCCTGAACGTTACAATTAACTATCATTTTTGCGTCGGATTCGATAATCTAAACTCACAGGAGAACGACCATAAGGTGCCCGAGGCAGCAACACCCTTGGAGACAAGTCGGCTGGAGGCCGATGTATTGAATCTCGACGCAATTTGAGTGTTCCATCGTCATTACATGGCCCTGAACTTTAAAATTAACTATCATTTTTGCGGCGGATTCGAAAATCTAGACTCACAGGAGAACGACCATAAGGTGCCCGTGGCAGCAATAGACCCTTGGAGACAAGTCGGCTGGAGGCCGATGTATTGAATCTCGACGCAATTTGAGTGTTCCATCGTCATTACAAGGCCCTGAACGTTACAATTAACTATCATTTTTGCGGCGGATTCGATAATCTAAACTCACAGGAGAACGACCATAAGGTGCCCGAGGCAGCAATAGACCCTTGGAGACAAGTCGGCTGGAGGCCGATGTATTGAATCTCGACGCAATTTGAGTGTTCCATCGTCATTACAAGGCCCTGAACGTTACAATTAACTATCATTTTTGCGTCGGATTCGAAAATCTAGACCCACAGGAGAACGACCATACGGTGCCCGAGGCAGCTATTGACCCTTGGAGACAAGTCGTTTGGAGGACGATGTATTGGATCGCGCGCAAAATGAGTGTTCCATCGTCATTAGGAGGCCCTGAATGTTACAATTAACTATCAGTTTTTCGTCGGATTCGAAAATCTAAACTCACAGGAGAACGACCATAAGGTGCCCGAGGCAGCAATAGACCGTTGGCGACAAGTCGGCTGGAGGCCGATGTACTGATCTCGACGCAATTTGAGTGTTCCATCGTCATTACAACGCCCTGAACGTTACAATTAACTATCAGTTTCGCGTCGGATTCGAAAATCTACTGACAGGAGAAGTTCATACGGTGCTCGAGACAGCAATATACCCCTTGGAGACAAATCGGCTGGAGGACGATGAATTGAATCTCGCCGCAATTTGAGTCTTCTATCGTCATTAGGAGGCGCTGAACGTTCAATTCACTATCATTTTTGCGTCGCATTCGAAAATCTAGACTCACAGGAGTAGGATCATATTGTGCCCGAGACAGCAATATCCCCTTGGAGACAAGTCGGCTGGAGGACGATGTATTGAATCTCGACGCAATTTGAGTGTCCTATCGTCATTAGGAGGCCCTAAACTTTACAATTAACTATCATTTTTGCGTCGGATTCGATAATCTAGACTCACAGGGGAACGACCATACGGTGCCCGAGGCAGCTATTGACCCTTGGAGACAAGTCGGTTGGAGGACGATGTATTGGATCTCGACGCAATTTGAGTGTTCTATCGTCATCAGGAGGTGCTGAACGTTACAATTCACTTTCATTTTTGCGTCGGATTCGAAAATCTATACTCACAGGAGAAGGATCATATTGTGCCCGAGACAGCAAAATCCCCTTGGAGACAAGTCGGTTGGAGGACGATGTATTGGATCGCGACGCAAAATGAGTGTCCCATCGTCATTAGAAGGCCCTGAACGTTACAATTAACTATCATTTATGCGTCGGATTCGAAAATCTAGTCACAGGAGAAGTTCATACGGTGCTCGAGACAGCAATATCCCCTTGGAGACAAGTCCGCTGGAGGCCGATGTATTGAATCTCGACGCAATTTGAGAGTTCCATCGGCATTAGGAGGCCATGAACGTTACAATTAACTGTCATTTTTGCGTCGGATTCGAAAATCTAGACTTACAAGAGAACGACCATAAGGTGCCCGAAGCAGCATTAGACCCTTGGAGACAAGTTGGCTGGAGGACGATGTATTGAATCTCGACGCAATTAAAGAGTTCCATCGTCATTAGGCGGCCCTGAACGTTACAATTAACTATCATTTTTGCGTCCAATTCGATAATCTAAACTCACAGGAGAACGACCATAAGGTGCCCGAGGCAGCAATAGACCCTTGGAGACAAGTCGGCTGGAGGCCGATGTATTGAATCTCGACGCAATTTGAGTGTTCCATCGTCATTACGAGGCCCTGAACGTTACAATTAACTATCATTTTTGCGTCGGATTCGAAAATCTAGACTCACAGGAGAACGACCATAAGGTGCCCGAGGCAGCAATAGACCCTTGGAGACAAGTCGGCTGGAGGCCGATGTATTGAATGTCGACGCAATTTGAGTGTTCCGTCGGCATAAGGAGGCCCTGAACGTTACAATTAACTATCATTTTTGCGTCGGATTCGAAAATCTAGACTCACAGGAGAACGACCATAAGGTGCCCGAGGCAGCAACACCCTTGGAGACAAATCGGCGGGAGGCCGATGTATTGAATCTCGACGCAATTTGAGTGTTCCATCGTCATTACATGGCCCTGAACGTTACAATTAACTATCAGTTTCGCGTCGGATTCGAAAATCTACTCACAGGAGAAGTTCATACGGTGCTCGAGACAGCAATATACCCCTTGGAGACAAATCGGCTGGAGGACGATGTATTGAATCTCGACGCAATTTGAGTCTTCTATCGTCATTAGGAGGCGCTGAACGTTACACTTCACTATCATTTTTGCGTCGGATTCGAAAATCTAGACTCACAGGAGAAGGATCATATTGTGCCCGAGACAGCAATATCCCCTTGGAGACAAGTCGGTTGGAGGACGATGTATTGGATCGCGACGCAAAATGAGTGTCCCATCGTCATTAGAAGGCCCTGAACGTTACAATTAACTATCATTTATGCGTCGGATTCGAAAATCTGGTCACAGGAGAAGTTCATACGGTGCTCGAGACAGCAATATCCCCTTGGAGACAAGTCGGCTGGAGGACGATGTATTGAATCTCGACGCAATTTGAGTGTCCCATCGTCATTAGGAGGCCCTGAACGTTACAATTAACTATCATTTTTGCGTCGGATTCGATAATCTAAACTCACAGGGGATCGACCATACGGTGCCCGAGGCACCTATTGACCCTTGGAGACAAGTCGGTTGGAGGACGATGTATTGGATCGCGACGCAAAATGAGTGTTCCATCGTCATTAGGAGGCCCTGAATGTTACAATTAACTATCAGTATTTCGTCGGATTCGAAAATCTAAACTCACAGGAGAACGACCATAAGGTGCCCGAGGCAGCAATAGACCGTTGGAGACAAGTCGGCTGGAGGCCGATGTATTGATCTCGACGCAATTTGAGTGTTCCATAGTCATTACAAGGCCCTGAACGTTACAATTAACTATCAGTTTCGCGTCGGATTCGAAAATCTACTCACAGGAGAAGTTCATACGGTGCTCGAGACAGCAATATACCCCTTGGAGACAAATCGGCTGGAGGACGATGTATTGAATCTCGACGCAATTTGAGTCTTCTATCGTCATTAGGAGGCGCTGAACGTTACAATTCACTATCATTTTTGCGTCGGATTCGAAAATCTAGACTCACAGGAGAAGGATCATATTGTGCCCGAGACAGCAATATCCCCTTGGAGACAAGTCGGCTGGAGGACGATGTATTGAATCTCGACGCAATTTGAGTGTCCTATCGTCATTAGGAGGCCCTAAAAGTTACAATTAACTATCATTTTTGCGTCGGATTCGATAATCTAAACTCACAGGGGAACGACCATACAGTGCCCGAGGCAGCTATTGACCCTTGGAGACAAGTCGGTTGGAGGACGATGTATTGGATCGCGACGCAAAATGAGTGTCCCATCGTCATTAGAAGGCCCTGAACGTTACAATTAACTATCATTTATGCGTCGGATTCGAAAATCTACTCACAGGAGAAGTTCATACGGTGCTCGAGACAGCAATATCCCCTTGGAGACAAGTCCGGTGGAGGCCGATGTATTGAATCTCGACGCAATTTGAGAGTTCCATCGGCATTAGGAGGCCATGAACGTTACAATTAACTATCATTTTTGCGTCGGATTCGGAAATCTAGACTTACAAGAGAACGACCATAAGGTGCCCGAGTCAGCATTAGACCCTTGGAGACAAGTCGGCTGGAGGACGATGTATTGAATCTCGACGCAATTTGAGAGTTCTATCGTCATCACGAGGCCCTAAACGTTACAATTAACTATCATTTTTGCGTCGGATTCGATAATCTAAACTCACAGGGGAACGACCATACGGTGCCCGAGGCAGCTATTGACCCTTGGAGACAAGTCGGTTGGAGGACGATGTATTGGATCGCGACGCAAAATGAGTGTCCCATCGTCATTAGAAGGCCCTGAACGTTACTATTCACTATCATTTTTGCGTCGGATTCGAAAATGTAGACTCACAGGAGAAGGATCATATGGTGCCCGAGGCAGCAACAGACCCTTGGAGACAAGTCGGCTGGAGGCCGATGTATTGAATATCGACGCAATTTGAGTGTTCAATCGTCATTAGGAGGCCCTGAACGTTACAATTAAGTATCATTTTTGCGTCGGATTCGATAATCTAAACTCACAGGAGAACGACCATAAGGTGCCCGAGGCAGCAACACCCTTGGAGACAAGTCGGCTGGAGGCCGACGTATTGAATCTCGACGCAATTTGAGTGTTCCATCGTCATTACATGGCCCTGAACGTTACAATTAACTATCATTTTTGCGTCGGATTCGAAAATCTAGACTCACAGGAGAACGACCATAAGGTGCCCGAGGCAGCAATAGACCCTTGGAGACAAGTCGGCTGGTGGCCGATGTCTTGAATCTCGACGCAATTTGAGTGTTCCATCGGCATTAGGAGGCCCTGAACGTTACAATTAACTATCATTTTTGCGTCGGATTCGATAATCTAAACTCACAGGAGAACGACCATACGGTGCCCGAGGCAGCAACACCCTTGGAGACAAATCGGCGGGAGGCCGATGTATTGAATCTCGACGCAATTTGAGTGTTCCATCGTCATTACATGGCCCTGAACGTTACAATTAACTATCATTTTTGCGTCGGATTCGAAAATCTAGACTCACAGGAGAACGACCATAAGGTGCCCGAGGCAGCAATAGACCCTTGGAGACAAGTCGGCTGGTGGCCGATGTATTGAATCTCGACGCAATTTGAGTGTTCCATCGGCATTAGGCCCTGAACGTTACAATTAACTATCATTTTTGCGTCGGATTCGAAAATCAAGACTTACAAGAGAACGACCATTAAGTGCCCGAGGCAGCATTAGACCCTTGGAGAGAAGTCGGCTGGAAGACGATGAATTGGATCGCGACGCAATTTGAGTGCTCCATCGTCATTAGGAGGCCCTGAAAGTTACAATTAACTATCAGTTTTTCTTCGGATTCGAAAATCTAGACTCACAGCAGACGAACCATTTGGTGCCCGAGGCAGCAATATCCCCTTGGAGACAAATCGGCTGGAGGACGATGTATTGAATCCCGACGCAATTTGAGTTTTCTATCGTCATTAGGAGGCGCTGAACGTTACAATTCACTATCATTTTTGCGTCGAATTCAAAAATCTTGACTCACAGGAGAAGGACCATGTGGTGCCCGCGGCAGCAATATCCCCTTGGACACAAGTCCGCTGGAGGCCGATGTATTGAATCTCGACGCAATTTGAGTGTTCCATCGTCATTACATGGCCCTGAACGTTACAATTAACTATCATTTTTGCGTCGGATTCGATAATCTCAACTCTCTTGGGAACGACCATACGGTGCCGACCCTTGGAGAGAAGTCGGCTGGAGGACGATGAATTGGATCGCGACGCAATTTGAGTGTTCCATCGTCATTAGGAGGCCCTGAATGTTACAATTAACTATCAGTTTTTCGTCGGATTCGAAAATCTAAACTCACAGGAGAACGCCCATAAGGTACCCGAGGCAGCAATAGACCGTTGGAGACAAGTCGGCTGGAGGCCGATGTATTGAATCTCGACGCAATTTGAGTGTTCCATCGTCATTACAAGGCCCTGAACCTTACAATTAACTATCAGTTTCGCGTCGGATTCGAAAATCTACTCACAGGAGAAGTTCATACGGTGCTCGAGACAGCAATATACCCCTTGGAGACAAATCGGCTTGAGGACGATGTATTGAATCTCGACGCAATTTGAGTCTTCTATCGTCATTAGGAGGCGCTGAACGTTACACTTCACTATCATTTTTGCGTCGGATTCGAAAATTTAAACTCACAGGAGAAGGATCATATTGTGCCCGAGTCAGAAATATCCCCTTGGAGACAAGTCGGTTGGAGGACGATGTATTGGATCGCGACGCAAAATGAGTGTCCCATCGTCATTAGAAGGCCCTGAACGTTACAATTAACTATCATTTATGCGTCGGATTCGAAAATCTAGTCACAGGAGAAGTTCATACGGTGCTCGAGACAGCAATATCCCCTTGGACACAAGTCCGCTGGAGGCCGATGTATTGAATCTCGACGCAATTTGAGAGTTCCATCGGCATTAGGAGGCCCTAAACATTACAATTAACTATCATTTTAGCGTCGGGTTCGAAAATCTAGACTCACAGGAGAACGACCATAAGGTGCCCGAGGCAGCAATAGACCCTTGGAGACAAGTGGGCTGGAGGACGATGTATTGAATCTCGACGCAATTAAAGAGTTCCATCGTCATTAGGCGGCCCTGAACGTTGAAATTAACTATCATGTTTGCGTCGGATTCGAAAATCTAGACTTACAAGAGAACGACCATAAAGTGCCCGAGGCAGCATTAGATCCTTGGAGACAAGTCGGCTGGAGGACGATGTATTGGATCGCGACGCAATTTGAGTCTTCTATCGTCATTAGGAGGCGCTGAACGTTACAATTCACTATCATTTTTGCGTCGAATTCAAAAATCTTGACTCACAGGAGAAGGACCATGTGGTGCCCGCGGCAGCGATATCCCCTTGGAGACAAGTCGGCTGGAGGCCGATGTATTGAATCTCGACGCAATTTGAGTGTTCCATCGTCATTAGAAGGCCCTGAACGTTACAATTAAGTATCATTTTTGCGTCGGATACGAAAATCTAGACTCACAGGAGAACGACCATAAGGTGCCCGAGGCAGCAATTGACCCTTGGAGACAAGTCGGCTGGAGGACGATGTATTGAATCTCGACGCAATTTGAGAGTTCCATCGTCATTAGGCGGCCCTGAACGTTACAATTATCATTTTGGCGTCGGATTCGTAAATCTAGACTTACAAGAGAACTACCATAAAGTGCCCGAGGCAGCATTAGACCCTTGGAGACAAGTCGGCTGGAGGACGATGTATTGGATCGCGACGCAATTTTAATGTGTTCCATCGTCATTAGGAGGCCCTGAATGTTACAATTAACTATCAGTTTTTCGTAGGATTCGAAAATCTAGACTCACAGCAGACGAACCATTTAGTGCCCGAGGCAGCAATATCCCCTTGGAGACAAATCGGCTGGAGGACGATGTATTGAATCTCGACGCAATTCGAGTCTTCTATTGTCATTAGGAGGCGCTGAACGTTACAATTCACTATCATTTTTGCGTCGGATTCGAAAATCTAGACTCATAGGAGAAAGATCATATTGTGCCCGAGACAGCAATATCCCCTTGGAGACAAGTCGGCTGGAGGACGATGTATTGAATCTCGACGCAATTTGAGTGTCCCACCGTCATTAGGAGGCCCTGAATGTTACAATTAACTATCAGTTTTTCGTCGGATTCGAAAATCTAGACTCACAGGAGAACGACCATAAGGTGCCCGAGGCAGCATCACCCTTGGAGACAAGTCGGCTGGAGGACGATGTATTGGATCGCGAAGCAATTTGAGTCTTCTATCGTCATTAGGAGGCGCTGAACGTTACAATTCACTATCATTTTTGCGTCGGATTCGAAAATCTAGACTTACAGGTGAAGGACCATGTGGTGCCCGAGGCAGCGATATCCCCTTGGAGACAAGTCGGCTGGAGGCCGATGTATTGAATCTCGACGCAATTTGAGTGTTCCATCGTCATTACAAGGCCCTGAACGTTACAATTAACTATCATTTTTGCGTCGGATTCGAAAATCTAGACTCACAGGAGAACAACCATAAGGTGCCCGAGGCAGCAATAGACCCTCGGAGACAAGTCGTCTGGAGGCCGATGTATTGAATCTCGACACAATTTGAGTGTTCCATCGGCATTAGGAGGCCCTGAACGTTACAATTAACTATCATTTTTGCGTCGGATTCGAAAATCTAGACTCACAGGAGTACGACCATAAGGTGCCCGAGGCAGCAATAGACCCTTGGACACAAATCGGCTGGAGGCCGATGTATTGAATCTCGACGCAATTTGAGTGTTCCATCGTCATTACAAGGCCCTGAACGTTACAATTAACTATCATTTTTTCGTCGGATTCGAAAATCTAGACTCACAGGAGAACGACCATAAGGTGCCCGAGGCAGCAATAGACCCTTGGAGACAGGTCGGCTGGAGGCCGATGTATTGAATGTCGACGCAATTTGAGTGTTCCATCGGCATTAGGAGGCCCTGAACGTTACAATTAACTATCATTTTTGCGTCGGATTCGAAAATCTAGACTCACAGGAGAACGACCATAAGGTGCCCGAGGCAGCAATAGACCCTTGGAGACAAGTCGGCTGGAGGACGATGTATTGAATCTCGACGCAATTTGAGAGTTCCAACGTCATTAGGCGGCCCTGAACGTTACAATTAACTATCATTTTTGCGTCGGATTCGAAAATCTAGACTTACAAGAGAACGACCATAAAGTGCCCGTGGCAGCATTAGATCCTTGCAGACAAGTCGGCTGGAGGACGATGTATTGGATCGCGACGCAATTTGAGTGTTCCATCGTCATTAGGAGGCCCTGAATGTTACAATTAACTATCAGTTTTTCGTCGGATTCGAAAATCTAAACTCACAGGAGAACGACCATAAGGTGCCCGAGGCAGCAATAGACCGTTGGAGACAAGTCGGCTGGAGGCCGATGTATTGATCTCGACGCAATTTGAGTGTTCCATCGTCATTACAAGGCCCTGAACGTTACAATTAACTATCAGTTTCGCGTCGGATTCGAAAATCTACTCACAGGAGAAGTTCATACGGTGCTCGAGACAGCAATATACCCCTTGGAGACAAATCGGCTGGAGGACGATATATTGAATCTCGACGCAATTTGAGTCTTCTATCGTCATTAGGAGGCGCTGAACGTTACAATTCACTATCATTTTTGCGTCGGATTCGAAAATCTAGACTCACAGGAGAAGGATCATATTGTGCCCGAGGCAGCAACAGACCCTTGGAGACAAGTCGGCTGGAGGCCGATGTATTGGATCGCGACGCAAAGTGAGTGTCCCATCGTCATTAGAAGGCCCTGAACGTTACAATTAACTATCATTTATGCGTCGGATTAGAAAATCTACTCACAGGAGAAGTTCATACGGTGCTCGAGACAGCATAATCCCCTTGGAGACAAGTCCGCTGGAGGCCGATGTGTTGAATCTCGACGCAATTTGAGAGTTCCATCGGCATTAGGAGGCCATGAACGTTACAATTAACTATCATTTTTGCGTCGGATTCGAAAATCTAGACTTACAAGAGAACGACCATAAGGTGCCCGAGGCAGCATTAGACCCTTGGAGACAAGTCGGCTGGAGGACGATGTATTGAATCTCGACGCAATTTTAGTTTCCCATCGTCATTAGGAGGCCCTGAATGTTACAATTAACTATCAGTTTTTCGTCGGATTCGAAAATCTAGAGTCACAGGAGAACGACCATAAGGTGCCCGAGGCAGCATCACCCTTGGAGACAAGTCGGCGGGAGGCCGATGTATTGAATCTCGACGCAATTTGAGTGTTCCATCGTCATTACATGGCCCTGAACGTTACAATTAACTATCATTTTTGCGTCGGATTCGAAAATCTAGACTCACAGGAGAACGACCATAAGGTGCCCGAGGCAGCAATAGACCCTTGGAGACAAGTCGGCTGGAGGACGATGTATTGGATCGCGAAGCAATTTGAGTCTTCTATCGCCTTTAGGAGGCGCTGAACGTTACAATTCACTATCATTTTTGCGTCGGATTCGAAAATCTAGACTCACAGGTGAAGGACCATGTGGTGCCCGAGGCAGCGATATCACCTTGGAGACAAGTCGGCTGGAGGTCGATGTATTGAATCTCGACGCAATTTGAGTGTTCCATCGTCATTACAAGGCCCTGAACGTTACAATTAACTATCATTTTTGCGTCGGATTCGAAAATCTAGACTCACAGGAGAACAACCATAAGGTGCCCGAGGCAGCAATAGACCCTCGGAGACAAGTCGTCTGGAGGCCGATGTATTGAATCTCGACACAATTTGAGTGTTCCATCGGCATTAGGAGGCCTGAACGTTATAATTAACTATCATTTTTGCGTCGGATTCGATAATCTAAACTCACAGGAGAACGACCATAAGGTGCCCGAGGCAGCAATAGACCCTTGGAGACAAGTCGGCTGGAGGCCGATGTATTGAATCTCGACGCAATTTGAGTGTTCCATCGTCATTACAAGACCCTGAACGTTACAATTAACTATAATTTTTGCGTCGGATTCGAAAATCTAGACTCACAGGAGAACGACCATAAGGTACCCGAGGCAGCAATAGACCCTTGGAGACAAGTCGGCTGGAGGCCGATGTATTGAATGTCGACGCAATTTGAGTGTTCCATCGGCATTAGGAGGCCCTGAACGTTACAATTAACTATCATTTTTGCGTCGGATTCGAAAATCTAGACTCACAGGAGTACGACCATAAGGTGCCCGAGGCAGCAATAGACCCTTGGAGACAAGTCGGCTGGAGGCCGATGTATTGAATCTCGACGCCATTTGAGTGTTCCATCGTCATTACAAGGCCCTGAACGTTACAATTAACTATCATTTTTTCGTCGGATTCGAAAATCTAGACTCACAGGAGAACGACCATAAGGTGCCCGAGGCAGCAATAGACCCTTGGAGACAGGTCGGCTGGAGGCCGATGTATTGAATGTCGACGCAATTTGAGTGTTCCATCGGCATTAGGAGGCCCTGAACGTTACAATTAACTATCATTTTTGCGTCGGATTCGAAAATCTAGACTCACAGGAGAAGGATCATATTGTGCCCGAGGCAGCAACAGACCCTTGGAGACAAGTCGGCTGGAGGCCGATGTATTGGATCGCGACGCAAAATGAGTGTCCCATCGTCATTAGAAGGCCCTGAACGTTACAATTAACTATCATTTATGCGTCGGATTAGAAAATCTACTCACAGGAGAAGTTCATACGGTGCTCGAGACAGCATAATCCCCTTGGAGACAAGTCCGCTGGAGGCCGATGTGTTGAATCTCGACGCAATTTGAGAGTTCCATCGGCATTAGGAGGCCATGAACGTTACAATTAACTATCATTTTTGCGTCGGATTCGAAAATCTAGACTTACATGAGAACGACCATAAGGTGCCCGAGGCAGCATTAGACCCTTGGAGACAAGTCGGCTGGAGGACGATGTATTGAATCTCGACGCAATTTGAGAGTTCTATCGTCATCAGGAGGCGCTGAACGTTACTATTCACTATCATTTTTGCGTCGGATTCGAAAATCTAGACTCACAGGAGAAGGATCATATGGTGCCCGAGGCAGCAACAGACCCTTGGAGACAAGTCGGCTGGAGGCCGATGTATTGAATATCGACGCAATTTGAGTGTTCCATCGTCATTAGGAGACCCTAAACGTTACAATTAACTATCATTTTTGCGTCGGATTCGATAATCTAAACTCACAGGAGAACGACCATAAGGTGCCCGAGGCAGCAACACCCTTGGAGACAAGTCGGCGGAAGGCCGATGTATTGAATCTCGACGCAATTTGAGTGTTCCATCGTCATTACATGGCCCTGAACGTTACAATTAACTATCATGTTGGCGTCGGATTCGAAAATCTAGACTCACAGGAGAACGACCATAAGGTGCCCGAGGCAGCAATAGACCCTTGGAGACAAGTCGGCTGGTGGCCGATGTATTGAATCTCGACGCAATTTGAGTGTTCCATCGGCATTAGGAGGCCCTGAATGTTACAAATAACTATCATGTTTGCGTCGGATTCGATAATCTAAACTCACAGGAGAACGACCATAAGGTGCCCGAGGCAGCAATAGACCCATGGAGACAAGTCGGCTGGAGGCCGATGTATTGAATCTCGAAGCAATTTGAGTGTTCCATAGTCATTACAAGGCCCTGAACGTTACAATTAACTACCATTTTTGCGTCGGATTCGAAAATCTAGACTCACAGGAGAACGACCATAAGGTGCCCGAAGCAGCATTAGACCCTTGGAGACAAGTCGGCTGGAGGCCGATGTATTGAATCTCGACGCAATTTGAGTGTCCCATCGTCATTACAAAGCCCTAAACGTTACAATTAACTATCATTTTTGCGTCGGATTCGATAATCTAAACTCACAGGAGAACGACCATAAGGTGCCCGAGGCAGCAACACCCTTGGAGACAAGTCGGCGGGAGGCCGACGTATTGAATCTCGACGCAATTTGAGTGTACCATCGTCATTACATGGCCCTGAACGTTACAATTAACTATCATTTTTGCGTCGGATTCGAAAATCTAGACTCACAGGAGAACGACCATAAGGTGCCCGAGGCAGCATTAGACCCTTGGAGACAAGTCGGCTGGAGGACGATGTATTGAATCTCGACGCAATTTGAGTGTTCCATCGGCATTAGGAGGCCCTGAACGTTACAATTAACTATTATTTTTGCGTCGGATTCGAAAATCTAGACTTACAAGAGAACGACCATTAAGTGCCCGAGGCAGCATTAGACCCTTGGAGAGAAGTCGGCTGGAGGCCGATGTATTGGATCGCGACGCAATTTGAGTGTTCCATTGTCATTAGGAGGCCCTGAATGTTACAATTAACTATCAGTTTTTCTTCGGATTCGAAAATCTAGACTCACAGCAGACGAACCATTTGGTGCCCGAGGCAGCAATATCCCCTTGGAGACAAGTCGGCTGGAGGCCGATGTATTGAATCTCGACGCAATTTGAGTGTTCCATCGGCATTAGGAGGCCCTGAACGTTACAATTAACTATCATTTTTGCGTCGGATTCGATAATCTAAACTCACAGGAGAACGACCATATGGTGCCCGATGCAGCAATAGACCCATGGAGACAAGTCGGCTGGAGGCCGATGTATTGAATCTCGACGCAATTTGAGTGTTCCATCGTCATTACAAGGCCCTGAACGTTACAATTAACTATCATTTTGGCGTCGGATTCGAAAATCTAGACTCACAGGAGAACGACTATAAGGTGCCCGAGGCAGCTATAGACCCTTGGAGACAAGCCGGCTGGAGGCCGATGTATTGAATCTCGACACAATTTGAGTGTTCCATCGGCATTAGGAGGCCCTGAACGTTATAATTAACTATCATTTTTGCGTCGGATTCGATAATCTAAACTCACAGGATAACGACCATAAGGTGCCCGAGGCAGCAATAGACCCTTGGAGACAAGTCGGCTGGAGGCGGATGTATTGAATCTCGACGCAATTTGAGTGATCCATCGTCATTACAAGGCCCTGAACGTTACAATTAACTATCATTTTTGCGTCGGATTCGAAAATCTAGACTCACAGGAGAACGACCATAAGGTGCCCGAGGCAGCAATAGACCCTTGGAGACAAGTCGGCTGGAGGCCGATGTATTGAATGTCGACGCAATTTGAGTGTTCCATCGGCATTAGGAGGCCCTGAACGTTACAATTAACTATCATTTTTGCGTCGGATTCGAAAATCTAGACTCACAGGAGAACGACCATAAGGTGCCCGAGGCAGCAATAGACCCATGGAGACAAGTCGGCTGGAGGACGATGTATTGAATCTCGACGCAATTTGAGAGTTCCAACGTCATTAGGCGGCCCTGAACGTTACAATTAACTATCATTTTTGCGTCGGATTCGAAAATCTAGACTTACAAGAGAACGACCATAAAGTGCCCGTGGCAGCATTAGATCCTTGGAGACAAGTCGGCTGGAGGACGATGTATTGAATCCCGACGCAATTTGAGTCTTCTATCGTCATTAGGAGGCGATGAACGTTACAATTCACTATCATTTTTGCGTCGGATTCGAAAATCTAGACTCACAGGAGAAGGATCATATTGTGCCCGAGACAGCAATATCCCCTTGGAGACAAGTCCGCTGGAGGCCGATGTATTGAATCTCGACGCAATTTGAGAGTTCCATCGGCATTACGAGGCCATGAACGTTACAATTAACTATCATTTTTGCGTCGGATTCGAAAATCAAGACTTACAAGAGATCGACCATAAGGTGCCCGAGGCAGCATTAGACCCTTGGAGACAAGTCGGCTGGAGGACGATGTATTGAATCTCGACGCAATTTGAGAGTTCTATCGTCATCAGGAGGCGCTGAACGTTACTATTCACTATCATTTTTGCGTCGGATTCGAAAATCTAGACTCACAGGAGAAGGATCATATGGTGCCCGAGGCAGCAACAGACCCTTGGAGACAAGTCGGCTGGAGGCCGATGTTTTGAATATCGACGCAATTTGAGTGTTCCATCGTCATTAGGAGGCCCTAAACGTTACAATTAACTATCATTTTTGCGTCGGATTCGATAATCTAAACTCACAGGAGAACGACCATAAGGTGCCCGAGGCAGCAACACCCTTGGAGACAAGTCGGCGTGAGGCCGATGTATTGAATCTCGACGCAATTTGAGTGTTCCATCGTCATTACATGGTCCTGAACGTTACAATTAACTATCATTTTTGCGTCGGATTCGAAAATCTAGACTCACAGGAGAACGACCATAAGGTGCCCGAGGCAGCAATAGACCCTTGGAGACAAGTCGGCTGGTGGCCGATGTATTGAATCTCGACGCAATTTGAGTGTTCCATCGTCATTAGGAGACCCTAAACGTTACAATTAACTATCATTTTTGCGTCGGATTCGATAATCTAAACTCACAGGAGAACGACCATAAGGTGCCCGAGGCAGCAACACCCTTGGAGACAAGTCGGCGGAAGGCCGATGTATTGAATCTCGACGCAATTTGAGTGTTCCATCGTCATTACATGGCCCTGAACGTTACAATTAACTATCATGTTGGCGTCGGATTCGAAAATCTAGACTCACAGGAGAACGACCATAAGGTGCCCGAGGCAGCAATAGACCCTTGGAGACAAGTCGGCTGGTGGCCGATGTATTGAATCTCGACGCAATTTGAGTGTTCCATCGGCATTAGGAGGCCCTGAATGTTACAAATAACTATCATGTTTGCGTCGGATTCGATAATCTAAACTCACAGGAGAACGACCATAAGGTGCCCGAGGCAGCAATAGACCCATGGAGACAAGTCGGCTGGAGGCCGATGTATTGAATCTCGAAGCAATTTGAGTGTTCCATAGTCATTACAAGGCCCTGAACGTTACAATTAACTATCATTTTTGCGTCGGATTCGAAAATCTAGACTCACAGGAGAACGACCATAAGGTGCCCGAAGCAGCATTAGACCCTTGGAGACAAGTCGGCTGGAGGCCGATGTATTGAATCTCGACGCAATTTGAGTGTCCCATCGTCATTACAAGGCCCTAAACGTTACAATTAACTATCATTTTTGCGTCGGATTCGATAATCTAAACTCACAGGAGAACGACCATAAGGTGCCCGAGGCAGCAACACCCTTGGAGACAAGTCGGCGGGAGGCCGACGTATTGAATCTCGACGCAATTTGAGTGTACCATCGTCATTACATGGCCCTGAACGTTACAATTAACTATCATTTTTGCGTCGGATTCGAAAATCTAGACTCACAGGAGAACGACCATAAGGTGCCCGAGGCAGCATTAGACCCTTGGAGACAAGTCGGCTGGAGGACGATGTATTGAATCTCGACGCAATTTGAGTGTTCCATCGGCATTAGGAATCCCTGAACGTTACAATTAACTATTATTTTTGCGTCGGATTCGAAAATCTAGACTTACAAGAGAACGACCATTAAGTGCCCGAGGCAGCATTAGACCCTTGGAGAGAAGTCGGCTGGAGGCCGATGTATTGGATCGCGACGCAATTTGAGTGTTCCATTGTCATTAGGAGGCCCTGAATGTTACAATTAACTATCAGTTTTTCGTAGGATTCGAAAATCTAGACTCACAGCAGACGAACCATTTGGTGCCCGAGGCAGCAATATCCCCTTGGAGACAAGTCGGCTGGAGGCCGATGTATTGAATCTCGACGCAATTTGAGTGTTCCATCGGCATTAGGAGGCCCCGAACGTTACAATTAACTATCATTTTTGCGTCGGATTCGATAATCTAAACTCACAGGAGAACGACCATATGGTGCCCGATGCAGCAATAGACCCATGGAGACAAGTCGGCTGGAGGCCGATGTATTGAATCTCGACGCAATTTGAGTGTTCCATCGTCATTACAAGGCCCTGAACGTTACAATTAACTATCATTTTTGCGTCGGATTCGAAAATCTAGACTCACAGGAGAACGACTATAAGGTGCCCGAGGCAGCTATAGACCCTTGGAGACAAGCCGGCTGGAGGCCGATGTATTGAATCTCGACACAATTTGAGTGTTCCATCGGCATTAGGAGGCCCTGAACGTAATAATTAACTATCATTTTTGCGTCGGATTCGATAATCTAAACTCACAGGATAACGACCATAAGGTGCCCGAGGCAGCAATAGACCCTTGGAGACAAGTCGGCTGGAGGCCGATGTATTGAATCTCGACGCAATTTGAGTGATCCATCGTCATTACAAGGCCCTGAACGTTACAATTAACTATCATTTTTGCGTCGGATTCGAAAATCTAGACTCACAGGAGAACGACCATAATGTGCCCGAGGCAGCAATAGACCCTTGGAGACAAGTCGGCTGGAGGCCGATGTATTGAATGTCGACGCAATTTGAGTGTTCCATCGGCATTAGGAGGCCCTGAACGTTACAATTAACTATCATTTTTGCGTCGGATTCGAAAATCTAGACTCACAGGAGAACGACCATAAGGTGCCCGAGGCAGCAATAGACCCTTGGAGACAAGTCGGCTGGAGGCCGATGTATTGAATCTCGACGCAATTTGAGTGTTCCATCGTCATTACAAGGCCCTGAACGTTACAATTAACTATCATTTTTGCGTCGGATTCGAAAATCTAGACTCACAGGAGAACGACCATAAGGTGCCCGAGGCAGCAATAGACCCTTGGAGACAAGTCGGCTGGAGGCCGATGTATTGAATGTCGACGCAATTTGAGTGTTCCATCGGCATTAGGAGGCCCTGAACGTTACAATTAACTATCATTTTTGCGTCGGATTCGAAAATCTAGACTCACAGGAGAACGACCATAAGGTGCCCGAGGCAGCAATAGACCCATGGAGACAAGTCGGCTGGAGGACGATGTATTGAATCTCGACGCAATTTGAGAGTTCCAACGTCATTAGGCCTCCCTGAACGTTACAATTAACTATCATTTTTGCGTCGGATTCGAAAATCTAGACTTACAAGAGAACGACCATAAAGTGCCCGTGGCAGCATTAGATCCTTGGAGACAAGTCGGCTGGAGGACGACGTATTGAATCCCGACGCAATTTGAGTCTTCTATCGTCATTAGGAGGCGATGAACGTTACAATTCACTATCATTTTTGCGTCGGATTCGAAAATCTAGACTCACAGGAGAAGGATCATATTGTGCCCGAGACAGCAATATCCCCTTGGAGACAAGTCCGCTGGAGGCCGATGTGTTGAATCTCGACGCAATTTGAGAGTTCCATCGGCATTACGAGGCCATGAACGATACAATTAACTATCATTTTTGCGTCGGATTCGAAAATCTAGACTTACAAGAGATCGACCATAAGGTGCCCGAGGCAGCATTAGACCCTTGGAGACAAGTCGGCTGGAGGACGATGTATTGAATCTCGACGCAATTTGAGAGTTCTATCGTCATCAGGAGGCGCTGAACGTTACTATTCACTATCATTTTTGCGTCGGATTCGAAAATCTAGACTCACAGGAGAATGACCATAAGGTGCCCGAGGCAGCAATAGACCCTTGGAGACAAGTCGGCTGGAGGACGATGTATTGAATCTCGACGCAATTTGAGTGTTCCATCGGCATTAGGAGGCCGTGAACGTTACAATTAACTATTATTTTTGCGTCGGATTCGAAAATCTAGACTTACAAGAGAACGACCATAAAGTGCCCGTGGCAGCATTAGACCCTTGGAGAGAAGTCGGCTGGAGGACGATGTATTGGATCGCGACGCAATTTGAGTGTTCCATCGTCATTAGGAGGCCTTGAATGTTACAATTAACTATCAGTTTTTCTTCGGATTCGAAAATCTAGACTCACAGCAGACGAACCATTTGGTGCCCGAGGCAGCAATATCCTCTTGGAGACAAATCGGCTGGAGGACGATGTATTGAATCCCGACGCAATTTGAGTCTTCTTTCGTCATTAGGATGCGCTGAACGTTACAATTCACTATCATTTTTGCGTCGGATTCGAAAATGCAGACTCACAGGCGAAGGATCATATTGTGCCCGAGACAGCAATATCCCCTTGGAGACAAGTCGGCTGGAGGACGATGTATTGAATCTCGACGCAATTTGAGTGTCCCATCGTCATTAGGAGGCACTAAACGTTACAATTAACTATCATTTTTGCGTCGGATTCGAAAATCTAAACTCACAGGGGAACGACCATACGGTGCCGACCCTTGGAGACAAGTCGGTTGGAGGACGATGTATCGGATCGCGACGCAAAATGAGTGTTCCATCGTCATTAGGAGGCCCTGAATGTTACAATTAACTATCAGTTTTTCGTCGGATTCGAAAATCTAAACTCACAGGAGAACGCCCATAAGGTGCCCGAGGCAGCAATAGACCGTTGGAGACAAGTCGGCTGGAGGCCGATGTATTGAATCTCGACGCCATTTGAGTGTTCCATCGTCATTACAAGGCCCTGAACCTTACAATTAACTATCAGTTTCGCGTCGGATTCGAAAATCTAGACTCACAGGAGAAGGATCATATTGTGCCCGAGACAGCAATATCCGCTTGGAGACAAGTGGGCTGGTGGCCGTTGTATTGAATCTCGACGCAAATTGAGTGTTCCATCGGCATTAGGAGGCCCTGAACGTTACAATTAACTATCATTTTTGCGTCGGATTCGATAATCTAAACTCACAGGAGAACGACAATAGGTGCACGAGGCAGCAATAGACCCATGGAGACAAGTCGGCTGGAGGCCGATGTATTGAATCTCGAAGCAATTTGAGTGTTCCATCGTCATTACAAGGCCCTGAACGTTACAATTAACTATCATTTTTGCGTCGGATTCGAAAATCTAGACTCACAGGAGATCGACCATAAGGTGCCCGAGGCAGCAATATACCCTTGGAGACAAGTCGGCTGGAGGCCGATGTATTGAATCTCGACGCAATTTGAGTGTTCCATCGGCATTAGGAGGCCCTGAACGTTACATTTAACTATCATTTTTGCGTCGGATTCGAAAATCTAGACTCACAGGAGAACGACCATAAGGTGCCCGAGGCAGCAATAGACCCTTGGAGACAAGTCGGCTGGAGGACGATGTATTGAATCTCGACGCAATTTGAAAGTTCCAACGTCATTAGGCGGCCCTGAACGTTACAACTAACTATCATTTTTGCATCGGATTCGAAAATCTAGACTTACAAGAGAACGACCATAAAGTGCACGTGGCAGCATTAGATCCTTGGAGACAAGTCGGCTGGAGGACGATGTATTGGATCGCGACACAATTTGAGTGTTCCATCGTCATTAGGAGGCCCTGAATGTTACAATTAACTATCAGTTTTTCGTCGGATTCGAAAATCTAAACTCACAGCAGATGAACCATTTGGTGCCCGAGGCAGCAATAACCCCTTGGAGACAAATCGGCTGGAGGACGATGTATTGAATCCCGACGCAATTTGAGTCTTCTATCGTCATTAGGAGGCGCTGAACGTTACAATTCACTATCATTTTTGCGTCGGATTCGAAAATCTAGACTCACAGGTGAAGGATCATATTGTGCCCGAGACAGCAATATCCCCTTGGAGACAAGTCGGCTGGTGGCCGATGTATTGAATCTCGACGCAATTTGAGTGTTCCATCGGCATTAGGAGGCCCTGAATGTTACAATTAACTATCATTTTTGCGTCGGATTCGAAAATCTAAACTCACAGGGGAACGACAATACGGTGCCGACCCTTGGAGACAAGTCGGTTGGAGGACGATGCATTGGATCGCGACGCAAAATGAGTGTTCCATCGTCATTAGGAGGCCCTGAATGTTACAATTAACTATCAGTTTTTCTTCGGATTCGAAAATCTAAACTCACAGGAGAACGCCCGTAAGGTGCCCGAGGCAGCAATAGACCGTTGGAGACAAGTCGGCTGGAGGCCGATGTATTGAATCTCGACGCAATTTGAGTGTTCCATCGTCATTACAAGGCCCTGAACCTTACAATTAACTATCAGTTTCGCGTCGGATTCGAAAATCTAGACTCACAGGAGAAGGATCATATTGTGCCCGAGACAGCAAAATCCCCTTGGAGACAAGTCGGCTGGAGGACGATGTATTGAATCTCGACGCAATTTGAGTGTCCCATCGTCATTAGGAGGCCCTAAGCGATACAATTAACTATCATTTTTGCGTCGGATTCGATAATTTAAACTCACAGGGGAACGACCATACGGTGCCCGAGGCAGCTATTGACCCTTGGAGACAAGTCGGTTGGAGGACGATGTATTGGATCGCGACGCAAAATGAGTGTTCCATCGTTATTAGGAGGCCCTGAATGATACAATTAACCATCAGTTTTTCGTCGGATTCGAAAATCTAAACTCACAGGAGAACGACCATAAGGTGCCCGAGGCAGCAATAGACCGTTGGAGACAAGTCGGCTGGAGTCCGATGTATTGAATCTCGACGCAATTTGAGTGTTCCATCGTTATTACAAGGCCCTGAACGTTACAATTAACAATCAGTTTCGCGTCGGATTCGAAAATCTACTCACAGGAGAAGTTCATACGGTGCTCGAGACAGCAATATACCCCTTGGACACAAATCGGCTGGAGGACGATGTATTGAATCTCGACGCAATTTGAGTCTTCTATCGTCATTAGCAGGCGCTGAACGTTACAATTCACTATCATTTTTGCGTCGGATTCGAAAATCTAGACTCACAGGAGAAAGATCATATTGTGCCCGAGACAGCAATATCCCCTTGGAGACAAGTCGGCTGGAGGACGATGTATTGAATCTCGACGCAATTTGAGTGTCCCATCGTCATTAGGAGGCCCTAAACGTTACAATTAACTATCATTTTTGCGTCGGATTCGATAATCTAAACTCACAGGGGAACGACCATACGGTGACCGAGGCAGCTATTGACCCTTGGAGTCAAGTCGGTTGGAGGACGATGTATTGGATCGCGACGCAAAATGAGTGTTCCATCGTCATTAGGAGGCCCTGATTGTTACAATTAACTATCAGGTTTTCGTCGGATTCGAAAATCTAAACTCACAGGAGAACGACCATAAGGTGCCCGAGGCAGCAATAGACCGTTGGAGACAAGTCGGCTGGAGGCCGATGTATTGATCTCGACGCAATTTGAGTGTTCCATCGTCATTACAAGGCCCTGAACGTTACAATTAACTATCAGTTTCGCGTCGGATTCGAAAATCTACTCACAGGAGAAGTTCATACGGTGCTCGAGACAGCAATATACCCCTTGGAGACAAATCGGCTGGAGGACGATGTATTGAATCTCGACGCAATTTGAGTCTTCTATCGTCATTAGGAGGCGCTGAACGTTACAATTCACTATCATTTTTGCGTCGGATTCGAAAATCTAGACTCACAGGAGAAGGATCATATTTTGCTCGAGGCAGCAACAGACCCTTGGAGACAAGTCGGCTGGAGGCCGATGTATTGGATCGCTACGCAAAATGAGTGTCCCATCGTCATTAGAAGGCCCTGAACGTTACAATTAACTATCATTTATGCGTCGGATTCGAAAATCTACTCACAGGAGAAGTTCATACGGTGCTCGAGACAGCAATATCCCCTTGGAGACAAGTCCGCTGGAGGCCGATGTATTGAATCTCGACGCCATTTGAGAGTTCCATCGGCATTAGGAGGCCATGAACGTTACAATTAACTATCATTTCTGCGTCGGATTCGAAAATCTAGACTTACAAGAGAACGACCATAAGGTGCCCGAGGCAGCATTAGACCCTTGGTGACAAGTCGGCTGGAGGACGATGTATTGAATCTCGACGCAATTTGAGAGTTCTATCGTCATCAGGAGGCGCTGAACGTTACTATTCACTATCATTTTTGCGTCGCATTCGAAAATCTAGACTCACAGGAGTAGGATCATATGGTGCCCGAGGCAGCAATAGACCCTTGGAGACAAGTCAGCTGGAGGCCGATGTATTGAATCTCGACGCAATTTGAGTGTCCCATCGTCATTACAAGGCCCTAAACGTTACAATTAACTATCATTTTTGCGTCGGATTCGATAATCTAAACTCACAGGAGAACGACCATAAGGTGCCCGAGGCAGCAATAGACCCATGGAGACAAGTCGGCTGGAGGCCGATGTATTGAATCTCGACGCAATTTGAGTGTTCCATCGTCATTACAAGGCCCTGAACGTTACAATTAACTATCATTTTTGCGTCGGATTCGAAAATCTATACTCACAGGAGAACGACCATAAGGTGCCCGAAGCAGCATTAGACCTTTGGAGACAAGTCGCCTGGAGGCCGATGTATTGAATCTCGACGCAATTTGAGTGTCCCATCGTCATTACAAGGCCCTAAACGTTACAATTAACTATCATTTTTGCGTCGGATTCGATAATCTAAACTCACAGGAGAACGACCATAAGGTGCCCGAGGCAGCAACACCCTTGGAGACAAGTCGGCGGGAGGCCGATGTATTGAATCTCGACGCAATTTGAGTGTTCCATCGTCATTACATGGCCCTGAACGTTACAATTAACTATCATTTTTGCGTCGGATTCGAAAATCTAGACTCACAGGAGAACGACCATAAGGTGCCCGAGGCAGCAATAGACCCTTGGAGACAAGTTGGCTGGTGGAGGATGTATTGAATCTCGACGCAATTTGAGTGTTCCATCGGCATTAGGAGGCCCTGAATGTTTCAATTAACTATCATTTTTGCGTCGGATTCGAAAATCTAAACTCACAGGGGAACGACAATACGGTGCCGACCCTTGGAGACAAGTCGGTTGGAGGACGATGTATTGGATCGCGACGCAAAATGAGTGTTCCATCGTCATTAGGAGGCCCTGAATGTTACAATTAACTATCAGTTTTTCTTCGGATTCGAAAATCTAAACTCACAGGAGAACGCCCATAAGGTGCCCGAGGCAGCAATAGACCGTTGGAGACAAGTCGGCTGGAGGCCGATGTATTGAATCTCGACGCAATTTGAGTGTTCCATCGTCATTACAAGGCCCTGAACCTTACAATTAACTATCAGTTTCGCGTCGGATTCGAAAATCTAGACTCACAGGAGAAGGATCATATTGTTCCCGAGACAGCAAAATCCCCTTGGAGACAAGTCGGCTGGAGGACGATGTATTGAATCTCGACGCAATTTGAGTGTCCCATCGTCATTAGGAGGCCCTAAACGATACAATTAACTATCATTTTTGCGTCGGATTCGATAATTTAAACTCACAGGGGAACGACCATACGGTGCCCGAGGCAGCTATTGACCCTTGGAGACAAGTCGGTTGGAGGACGATGTATTGGATCGCGACGCAAAATGAGTGTTCCATCGTTATTAGGAGGCCCTGAATGATACAATTAACCATCAGTTTTTCGTCGGATTCGAAAATCTAAACTCACAAGAGAACGACCATAAGGTGCCCGAGGCAGCAATAGACCGTTGGAGACAAGTCGGCTGGAGTCCGATGTATTGAATCTCGACGCAATTTGAGTGTTCCATCGTTATTACAAGGCCCTGAACGTTACAATTAACAATCAGTTTCGCGTCGGATTCGAAAATCTACTCACAGGAGAAGTTCATACGGTGCTCGAGACAGCAATATACCCCTTGGACACAAATCGGCTGGAGGACGATGTATTGAATCGCGACGCAATTTGAGTCTTCTATCGTCATTAGGAGGCGCTGAACGTTACAATTCACTATCATTTTTGCGTCGGATTCGAAAATCTAGACTCACAGGAGAAAGATCATATTGTGCCCGAGACAGCAATATCCCCTTGGAGACAAGTCGGCTGGAGGACGATGTATTGAATCTCGACGCAATTTGAGTGTCCCATCGTCATTAGGAGGCCCTAAACGTTACAATTAACTATCATTTTTGCGTCGGATTCGATAATCTAAACTCACAGGGGAACGACCATACGGTGACCGAGGCAGCTATTGACCCTTGGAGACAAGTCGGTTGGAGGACGATGTATTGGATCGCGACGCAAAATGAGTGTTCCATCGTCATTAGGAGGCCCTGATTGTTACAATTAACTATCCGGTTTTCGTCGGATTCGAAAATCTAAACTCACAGGAGAACGACCATAAGGTGCCCGAGGCAGCAATAGACCGTTGGAGACAAGTCGGCTGGAGGCCGATGTATTGATCTCGACGCAATTTGAGTGTTCCATCGTCATTACAAGGCCCTGAACGTTACAATTAACTATCAGTTTCGCGTCGGATTCGAAAATCTACTCACAGGAGAAGTTCATACGGTGCTCGAGACAGCAATATACCCCTTGAAGACAAATCGGCTGGAGGACGATGTATTGAATCTCGACGCAATTTGAGTCTTCTATCGTCATTAGGAGGCGCTGAACGTTACAATTCACTATCATTTTTGCGTCGGATTCGAAAATCTAGACTCACAGGAGAAGGATCATATTGTGCCCGAGGCAGCAACAGACCCTTGGAGACAAGTCGGCTGGAGGCCGATGTATTGAATCGCTACGCAAAATGAGTGTCCCATCGTCATTAGAAGGCCCTGAACGTTACAATTAACTATCATTTATGCGTCGGATTCGAAAATCTACTCACAGGAGAAGTTCATACGGTGCTCGAGACAGCAATATCCCCTTGGAGACAAGTCCGCTGGAGGCCGATGTATTGAATCTCGACGCCATTTGAGAGTTCCATCGGCATTAGGAGGCCATGAACGTTACAATTAACTATCATTTCTGCGTCGGATTCGAAAATCTAGACTTACAAGAGAACGACCATAAGGTGCCCGAGGCAGCATTAGACCCTTGGAGACAAGTCGGCTGGAGGACGATGTATTGAATCTCGACGCAATTTGAGAGTTCTATCGTCATCAGGAGGCGCTGAACGTTACTATTCACTATCATTTTTGCGTCGGATTCGAAAATCTAGACTCACAGGGGTAGGATCATATGGTGCCCGAGGCAGCAACAGACCCTTGGAGACAAGTCAGCTGGAGGCCGATGTATTGAATCTCGACGCAATTTGAGTGTCCCATCGTCATTACAAGGCCCTAAACGTTACAATTAACTATCATTTTTGCGTCGGATTCGATAATCTAAACTCACAGGAGAACGACCATAAGGTGCCCGAGGCAGCAATAGACCCATGGAGACAAGTCGGCTGGAGGCCGATGTATTGAATCTCGACGCAATTTGAGTGTTCCATCGTCATTACAAGGCCCTGAACGTTACAATTAACTATCATTTTTGCGTCGGATTCGAAAATCTATACTCACAGGAGAACGACCATAAGGTGCCCGAGGCAGCAATAGACCCTTGGAGACACGTCGGCTGGTGGCCGATGTATTGAATCTCGACGCAATTTGAGTGTTCCATCGGCATTAGGAGGCCCTGAATGTTTCAATTAACTATCATTTTTGCGTCGGATTCGAAAATCTAAACTCACAGGGGAACGACAATACGGTGCCGACCCTTGGAGACAAGTCGGTTGGAGGACGATGTATTGGATCGCGACGCAAAATGAGTGTTCCATCGTCATTAGGAGGCCCTGAATGTTACAATTAACTATCAGTTTTTCTTCGGATTCGAAAATCTAAACTCACAGGAGAACGCCCATAAGGTGCCCGAGGCAGCAATAGACCGTTGGAGACAAGTCGGCTGGAGGCCGATGTATTGAATCTCGACGCAATTTGAGTGTTCCATCGTCATTACAAGGCCCTGAACCTTACAATTAACTATCAGTTTCGCGTCGGATTCGAAAATCTAGACTCACAGGAGAAGGATCATATTGTGCCCGAGACAGCAAAATCCCCTTGGAGACAAGTCGGCTGGAGGACGATGTATTGAATCTCGACGCAATTTGAGTGTCCCATCGTCATTAGGAGGCCCTAAACGATACAATTAACTATCATTTTTGCGTCGGATTCGATAATTTAAACTCACAGGGGAACGACCATACGGTGCCCGAGGCAGCTATTGACCCTTGGAGACAAGTCGGTTGGAGGACGATGTATTGGATCGCGACGCAAAATGAGTGTTCCATCGTTATTAGGAGGCCCTGAATGATACAATTAACCATCAGTTTTTCGTCGGATTCGAAAATCTAAACTCACAGGAGAACGACCATAAGGTGCCCGAGGCAGCAATAGACCGTTGGAGACAAGTCGGCTGGAGTCCGATGTATTGAATCTCGACGCAATTTGAGTGTTCCATCGTTATTACAAGGCCCTGAACGTTACAATTAACAATCAGTTTCGCGTCGGATTCGAAAATCTACTCACAGGAGAAGTTCATACGGTGCTCGAGACAGCAATATACCCCTTGGACACAAATCGGCTGGAGGACGATGTATTGAATCTCGACGCAATTTGAGTCTTCTATCGTCATTAGGAGGCGCTGAACGTTACAATTCACTATCATTTTTGCGTCGGATTCGAAAATCTAGACTCACAGGAGAAAGATCATATTGTGCCCGAGACAGCAATATCCCCTTGGAGACAAGTCGGCTGGAGGACGATGTATTGAATCTCGACGCAATTTGAGTGTCCCATCGTCATTAGGAGGCCCTAAACGTTACAATTAACTATCATTTTTGCGTCGGATTCGATAATCTAAACTCACAGGGGAACGACCATACGGTGACCGAGGCAGCTATTGACCCTTGGAGACAAGTCGGTTGGAGGACGATGTATTGGATCGCGACGCAAAATGAGTGTTCCATCGTCATTAGGAGGCCCTGAATGTTACAATTAACTATCAGGTTTTCGTCGGATTCGAAAATCTAAACTCACAGGAGAACGACCATAAGGTGCCCGAGGCAGCAATTGACCGTTGGAGACAAGTCGGCTGGAGGCCGATGTATTGATCTCGACGCAATTTGAGTGTTCCATCGTCATTACAAGGCCCTGAACGTTACAATTAACTATCAGTTTCGCGTCGGATTCGAAAATCTACTCACAGGAGAAGTTCATACGGTGCTCGAGACAGCAATATACCCCTTGGAGACAAATCGGCTGGAGGACGATGTATTGAATCTCGACGCAATTTGAGTCTTCTATCGTCATTAGGAGGCGCTGAACGTTACAATTCACTATCATTTTTGCGTCGGATTCGAAAATCTAGACTCACAGGAGAAGGATCATATTGTGCCCGAGGCAGCAACAGACCCTTGGAGACAAGTCGGCTGGAGGCCGATGTATTGGATCGCTACGCAAAATGAGTGTCCCATCGTCATTAGAAGGCCCTGAACGTTACAATTAACTATCATTTATGCGTCGGATTCGAAAATCTACTCACAGGAGAAGTTCATACGGTGCTCGAGACAGCAATATCCCCTTGGAGACAAGTCCGCTGGAGGCCGATGTATTGAATCTCGACGCCATTTGAGAGTTCCATCGGCATTAGGAGGCCATGAACGTTACAATTAACTATCATTTTTGCGTCGGATTCGAAAATCTAGACTTACAAGAGAACGACCATAAGGTGCCCGAGGCAGCATTAGACCCTTGGAGACAAGTCGGCTGGAGGACGATGTATTGAATCTCGACGCAATTTGAGAGTTCTATCGTCATCAGGAGGCGCTGAACGTTACTATTCACTATCCTTTTTGCGTCGGATTCGAAAATCTAGACTCACAGGAGTAGGATCATATGGTGCCCGAGGCAGCAACAGACCCTTGGAGACAAGTCAGCTGGAGGCCGATGTATTGAATATCGACGCAATTTTAATGATCCATCGTCATTAGTAGGCCCTAAACGTTACAATTAACTATCATTTTTGCGTCGGATTCGATAATCTAAACTCACAGGAGAACGACCATAAGGTGCCCGAGGCAGCAACACCCTTGGAGACAAGTCGGCGGGAGGCCGATGTATTGAATCTCGACGCAATTTGAGTGTTCCATCGTCATTACATGGCCCTGAACGTTACAATTAACTATCATTTTTGCGTCGGATTCGAAAATCTAGACTCACAGGAGAACGACCATAAGGTGCCCGAGGCAGCAATAGACCCTTGGAGACAAGTCGGCTGGTGGCCGATGTATTGAATCTCGACGCAATTTTAGTGTTCCATCGGCATTAGGAGGCCCTGAATGTTACAATTAACTATCATTTTTGCGTCGGATTCGAAAATCTAAACTCACAGGGGAACGACAATACGGTGCCGACCCTTGGAGACAAGTCGGTTGGAGGACGATGTATAGGATCGCGACGCAAAATGAGTATTCCATCGTCATTAGGAGGCCCTGAATGTTACAATTAACTATCAGTTTTTCTTCGGATTCGAAAATCTAAACTCACAGGAGAACGCCCATAAGGTGCCCGAGGCAGCAATAGACCGTTGGAGACAAGTCGGCTGGAGGCCGATGTATTGAATCTCGACGCAATTTGAGTGTTCCATCGTCATTACAAGGCCCTGAACCTTACAATTAACTATCAGTTTCGCGTCGGATTCGAAAATCTAGACTCACAGGAGAAGGATCATATTGTGCCCGAGACAGCAATATCCCCTTGGAGACAAGTCGGCTGGAGGACGATGTATTGAATCTCGACGCAATTTGAGTGTCCCATCGTCATTAGGAGGCCCTAAACGATACAATTAACTATCATTTTTGCGTCGGATTCGATAATTTAAACTCACAGGGGAACGACCATACGGTGCCCGAGGCAGCTATTGACCCTTGGAGACAAGTCGGCTGGAGGACGATGTATTGAATCTCGACGCAATTTGAGTGTCCCATCGTCATTAGGAGGCCCTAAACGATACAATTAACTATCATTTTTGCGTCGGATTCGATAATTTAAACTCACAGGGGAACGACCATACGGTGCCCGAGGCAGCTATTGACCCTTGGAGACAAGTCGGTTGGAGGACGATGTATTGGATCGCGACGCAAAATGAGTGTTCCATCGTTATTAGGAGGCCCTGAATGATACAATTAACCATCAGTTTTTCGTCGGATTCGAAAATCTAAACTCACAGGAGAACGACCATAAGGTGCCCGAGGCAGCAATAGACCGTTGGAGACAAGTCGGCTGGAGTCCGATGTATTGAATCTCGACGCAATTTGAGTGTTCCATCGTTATTACAAGGCCCTGAACGTTACAATTAACAATCAGTTTCGCGTCGGATTCGAAAATCTACTCACAGGAGAAGTTCATACGGTGCTCGAGACAGCAATATACCCCTTGGACACAAATCGGCTGGAGGACGATGTATTGAATCTCGACGCAATTTGAGTCTTCTATCGTCATTAGGAGGCGCTGAACGTTACAATTCACTATCATTTTTGCGTCGGATTCGAAAATCTAGACTCACAGGAGAAAGATCATATTGTGCCCGAGACAGCAATATCCCCTTGGAGACAAGTCGGCTGGAGGACGATGTATTGAATCTCGACGCAATTTGAGTGTCCCATCGTCATTAGGAGGCCCTAAACGTTACAATTAACTATCATTTTTGCGTCGGATTCGATAATCTAAACTCACAGGGGAACGACCATACGGTGACCGAGGCAGCTATTGACCCTTGGAGACAAGTCGGTTGGAGGACGATGTATTGGATCGCGACGCAAAATGAGTGTTCCATCGTCATTAGGAGGCCCTGAATGTTACAATTAACTATCAGGTTTTCGTCGGATTCGAAAATCTAAACTCACAGGAGAACGACCATAAGGTGCCCGAGGCAGCAATAGACCGTTGGAGACAAGTCGGCTGGAGGCCGATGTATTGATCTCGACGCAATTTGAGTGTTCCATCGTCATTACAAGGCCCTGAACGTTACAATTAACTATCAGTTTCGCGTCGGATTCGAAAATCTACTCACAGGAGAAGTTCATACGGTGCTCGAGACAGCAATATCCCCTTGGAGACAAGTCCGCTGGAGGCCGATGTATTGAATCTCGACGCCATTTGAGAGTTCCATCGGCATTAGGAGGCCATGAACGTTACAATTAACTATCATTTCTGCGTCGGATTCGAAAATCTAGACTTACAAGAGAACGACCATAAGGTGCCCGAGGCAGCATTAGACCCTTGGAGACAAGTCGGCTGGAGGACGATGTATTGAATCTCGACGCAATTTGAGAGTTCTATCGTCATCAGGAGGCGCTGAACGTTACTATTCACTATCATTTTTGCGTCGGATTCGAAAATCTAGACTCACAGGAGTAGGATCATATGGTGCCCGAGGCAGCAACAGACCCTTGGAGACAAGTCAGCTGGAGGCCGATGTATTGAATCTCGACGCAATTTGAGTGTCCCATCGTCATTACAAGGCCCTAAACGTTACAATTAACTATCATTTTTGCGTCGGATTCGATAATCTAAACTCACAGGAGAACGACCATAAGGTGCCCGAGGCAGCAATAGACCCATGGAGACAAGTCGGCTGGAGGCCGATGTATTGAATCTCGACGCAATTTGAGTGTTCCATCGTCATTACAAGGCCCTGAAAGTTACAATTAACTATCATTTTTGCGTCGGATTCGAAAATCTAGACTCACAGGAGAACGACCATAAGGTGCCCGAAGCAGCATTAGACCTTTGGAGACAAGTCGGCTGGAGGCCGATGTATTGAATCTCGACGCAATTTGAGTGTCCCATCGTCATTACAAGGCCCTAAACGTTACAATTAACTATCATTTTTGCGTCGGATTCGATAATCTAAACTCACAGGAGAACGACCATAAGGTGCCCGAGGCAGCAACACCCTTGGAGACAAGTCGGCGGGAGGCCGATGTATTGAATCTCGACGCAATTTGAGTGTTCCATCGTCATTACATGGCCCTGAACGTTACAATTAACTATCATTTTTGCGTCGGATTCGAAAATCTAGACTCACAGGAGAACGACCATAAGGTGCCCGAGGCAGCAATAGACCCTTGGAGACAAGTCGGCTGGTGGCCGATGTATTGAATCTCGACGCAATTTGAGTGTTCCATCGGCATTAGGAGGCCCTGAATGTTACAATTAACTATCATTTTTGCGTCGGATTCGAAAATCTAAACTCACAGGGGAACGACAATACGGTGCCGACCCTTGGAGACAAGTCGGTTGGAGGACGATGTATTGGATCGCGACGCAAAATGAGTGTTCCATCGTCATTAGGAGGCCCTGAATGTTACAATTAACTATCAGTTTTTCTTCGGATTCGAAAACCTAAACTCACAGGAGAACGCCCATAAGGTGCCCGAGGCAGCAATAGACCGTTGGAGACAAGTCGGCTGGAGGCCGATGTATTGAATCTCGACGCAATTTGAGTGTTCCATCGTCATTACAAGGCCCTGAACCTTACAATTAACTATCAGTTTCGCGTCGGATTCGAAAATCTAGACTCACAGGAGAAGGATCATACTGTGCCCGAGACAGCAAAATCCCCTTGGAGACAAGTCGGCTGGAGGACGATGTATTGAATCTCGACGCAATTTGAGTGTCCCATCGTCATTAGGAGGCCCTAAACGATACAATTAACTATCATTTTTGCGTCGGATTCGATAATTTAAACTCACAGGGGAACGACCATACGGTGCCCGAGGCAGCTATTGACCCTTGGAGACAAGTCGGTTGGAGGACGATGTATTGGATCGCGACGCAAAATGAGTGTTCCATCGTTATTAGGAGGCCCTGAATGATACAATTAACCATCAGTTTTTCGTCGGATTCGAAAATCTAAACTCACAGGAGAACGACCATAAGGTGCCGGAGGCAGCAATAGACCGTTGGAGACAAGTCGGCTGGAGTCCGATGTATTGAATCTCGACGCAATTTGAGTGTTCCATCGTTATTACAAGGCCCTGAACGTTACAATTAACAATCAGTTTCGCGTCGGATTCGAAAATCTACTCACAGGAGAAGTTCATACGGTGCTCGAGACAGCAATATACCCCTTGGACACAAATCGGCTGGAGGACGATGTATTGAATCTCGACGCAATTTGAGTCTTCTATCGTCATTAGGAGGCGCTGAACGTTACAATTCACTATCATTTTTGCGTCGGATTCGAAAATCTAGACTCACAGGAGAAAGATCATATTGTGCCCGAGACAGCAATATCCCCTTGGAGACAAGTCGGCTGGAGGACGATGTATTGAATCTCGACGCAATTTGAGTGTCCCATCGTCATTAGGAGGCCCTAAACGTTACAATTAACTATCATTTATGCGTCGGATTCGAAAATCTACTCACAGGAGAAGTTCATACGGTGCTCGAGACAGCAATATCCCCTTGGAGACAAGTCCGCTGGAGGCCGATGTATTGAATCTCGACGCCATTTGAGAGTTCCATCGGCATTAGGAGGCCATGAACGTTACAATTAACTATCATTTTTGCGTCGGATTCGAAAATCTAGACTTACAAGAGAACGACCATAAGGTGCCCGAGGCAGCATTAGACCCTTGGAGACAAGTCGGCTGGAGGACGATGTATTGAATCTCGACGCAATTTGAGAGTTCTATCGTCATCAGGAGGCGCTGAACGTTACTATTCACTATCATTTTTTGCGTCGGATTCGAAAATCTAGACTCACAGGAGTAGGATCATATGGTGCCCGAGGCAGCAACAGACCCTTGGAGACAAGTCAGCTGGAGGCCGATGTATTGAATATCGACGCAATTTGAGTGATCCATCGTCATTAGTAGGCCCTAAACGTTACAATTAACTATCATTTTTGCGTCGGATTCGATAATCTAAACTCACAGGAGAACGACCATAAGGTGCCCGAGGCAGCAACACCCTTGGAGACAAGTCGGCGGGAGGCCGATGTATTGAATCTCGACGCGATTTGAGTGTTCCATCGTCATTACATGGCCCTGAACGTTACAATTAACTATCATTTTTGCGTCGGATTCGAAAATCTAGACTCACAGGAGAACGACCATAAGGTGCCCGAGGCAGCAATAGACCCTTGGAGACAAGTCGGCTGGTGGCCGATGTATTGAATCTCGACGCAATTTTAGTGTTCCATCGGCATTAGGAGGCCCTGAATGTTACAATTAACTATCATTTTTGCGTCGGATTCGAAAATCTAAACTCACAGGGGAACGACAATACGGTGCCGACCCTTGGAGACAAGTCGGTTGGAGGACGATGTATTGGATCGCGACGCAAAATGAGTGTTCCATCGTCATTAGGAGGCCCTGAATGTTACAATTAACTATCAGTTTTTCTTCGGATTCGAAAATCTAAACTCACAGGAGAACGCCCATAAGGTGCCCGAGGCAGCAATAGACCGTTGGAGACAAGTCGGCTGGAGGCCGATGTATTGATCTCGACGCAATTTGAGTGTTCCATCGTCATTACAAGGCCCTGAACGTTACAATTAACTATCAGTTTCGCGTCGGATTCGAAAATCTACTCACAGGAGAAGTTCATACGGTGCTCGAGACAGCAATATACCCCTTGGAGACAAATCGGCTGGAGGACGATGTATTGAATCTCGACGCAATTTGAGTCTTCTATCGTCATTAGGAGGCGCTGAACGTTACAATTCACTATCATTTTTGCGTCGGATTCGAAAATCTAGACTCACAGGAGAAGGATCATATTGTGCCCGAGGCAGCAACAGACCCTTGGAGACAAGTCGGCTGGAGGCCGATGTATTGGATCGCTACGCAAAATGAGTGTCCCATCGTCATTAGAAGGCCCTGAACGTTACAATTAACTATCATTTATGCGTCGGATTCGAAAATCTACTCACAGGAGAAGTTCATACGGTGCTCGAGACAGCAATATCCCCTTGGAGACAAGTCCGCTGGAGGCCGATGTATTGAATCTCGACGCCATTTGAGAGTTCCATCGGCATTAGGAGGCCATGAACGTTACAATTAACTATCATTTTTGCGTCGGATTCGAAAATCTAGACTTACAAGAGAACGACCATAAGGTGCCCGAGGCAGTATTAGACCCTTGGAGACAAGTCGGCTGGAGGACGATGTATTGAATCTCGACGCAATTTGAGAGTTCTATCGTCATCAGGAGGCGCTGAACGTTACTATTCACTATCCTTTTTGCGTCGGATTCGAAAATCTAGACTCACAGGAGTAGGATCATATGGTGCCCGAGGCAGCAACAGACCCTTGGAGACAAGTCAGCTGGAGGCCGATGTATTGAATATCGACGCAATTTTAATGATCCATCGTCATTAGTAGGCCCTAAACGTTACAATTAACTATCATTTTTGCGTCGGATTCGATAATCTAAACTCACAGGAGAACGACCATAAGGTGCCCGAGGCAGCAACACCCTTGGAGACAAGTCGGCGGGAGGCCGATGTATTGAATCTCGACGCAATTTGAGTGTTCCATCGTCATTACATGGCCCTGAACGTTACAATTAACTATCATTTTTGCGTCGGATTCGAAAATCTAGACTCACAGGAGAACGACCATAAGGTGCCCGAGGCAGCAATAGACCCTTGGAGACAAGTCGGCTGGTGGCCGATGTATTGAATCTCGACGCAATTTTAGTGTTCCATCGGCATTAGGAGGCCCTGAATGTTACAATTAACTATCATTTTTGCGTCGGATTCGAAAATCTAAACTCACAGGGGAACGACAATACGGTGCCGACCCTTGGAGACAAGTCGGTTGGAGGACGATGTATAGGATCGCGACGCAAAATGAGTATTCCATCGTCATTAGGAGGCCCTGAATGTTACAATTAACTATCAGTTTTTCTTCGGATTCGAAAATCTAAACTCACAGGAGAACGCCCATAAGGTGCCCGAGGCAGCAATAGACCGTTGGAGACAAGTCGGCTGGAGGCCGATGTATTGAATCTCGACGCAATTTGAGTGTTCCATCGTCATTACAAGGCCCTGAACCTTACAATTAACTATCAGTTTCGCGTCGGATTCGAAAATCTAGACTCACAGGAGAAGGATCATATTGTGCCCGAGACAGCAATATCCCCTTGGAGACAAGTCGGCTGGAGGACGATGTATTGAATCTCGACGCAATTTGAGTGTCCCATCGTCATTAGGAGGCCCTAAACGATACAATTAACTATCATTTTTGCGTCGGATTCGATAATTTAAACTCACAGGGGAACGACCATACGGTGCCCGAGGCAGCTATTGACCCTTGGAGACAAGTCGGCTGGAGGACGATGTATTGAATCTCGACGCAATTTGAGTGTCCCATCGTCATTAGGAGGCCCTAACGATACAATTAACTATCATTTTTGCGTCGGATTCGATAATTTAAACTCACAGGGGAACGACCATACGGTGCCCGAGGCAGCTATTGACCCTTGGAGACAAGTCGGTTGGAGGACGATGTATTGGATCGCGACGCAAAATGAGTGTTCCATCGTTATTAGGAGGCCCTGAATGATACAATTAACCATCAGTTTTCGTCGGATTCGAAAATCTAAACTCACAGGAGAACGACCATAAGGTGCCCGAGGCAGCAATAGACCGTTGGAGACAAGTCGGCTGGAGTCCGATGTATTGAATCTCGACGCAATTTGAGTGTTCCATCGTTATTACAAGGCCCTGAACGTTACAATTAACAATCAGTTTCGCGTCGGATTCGAAAATCTACTCACAGGAGAAGTTCATACGGTGCTCGAGACAGCAATATACCCCTTGGACACAAATCGGCTGGAGGACGATGTATTGAATCTCGACGCAATTTGAGTCTTCTATCGTCATTAGGAGGCGCTGAACGTTACAATTCACTATCATTTTTGCGTCGGATTCGAAAATCTAGACTCACAGGAGAAAGATCATATTGTGCCCGAGACAGCAATATCCCCTTGGAGACAAGTCGGCTGGAGGACGATGTATTGAATCTCGACGCAATTTGAGTGTCCCATCGTCATTAGGAGGCCCTAAACGTTACAATTAACTATCATTTTTGCGTCGGATTCGATAATCTAAACTCACAGGGGAACGACCATACGGTGACCGAGGCAGCTATTGACCCTTGGAGACAAGTCGGTTGGAGGACGATGTATTGGATCGCGACGCAAAATGAGTGTTCCATCGTCATTAGGAGGCCCTGAATGTTACAATTAACTATCAGGTTTTCGTCGGATTCGAAAATCTAAACTCACAGGAGAACGACCATAAGGTGCCCGAGGCAGCAATAGACCGTTGGAGACAAGTCGGCTGGAGGCCGATGTATTGATCTCGACGCAATTTGAGTGTTCCATCGTCATTACAAGGCCCTGAACGTTACAATTAACTATCAGTTTCGCGTCGGATTCGAAAATCTACTCACAGGAGAAGTTCATACGGTGCTCGAGACAGCAATATCCCCTTGGAGACAAGTCGCTGGAGGCCGATGTATTGAATCTCGACGCCATTTGAGAGTTCCATCGGCATTAGGAGGCCATGAACGTTACAATTAACTATCATTTCTGCGTCGGATTCGAAAATCTAGACTTACAAGAGAACGACCATAAGGTGCCCGAGGCAGCATTAGACCCTTGGAGACAAGTCGGCTGGAGGACGATGTATTGAATCTCGACGCAATTTGAGAGTTCTATCGTCATCAGGAGGCGCTGAACGTTACTATTCACTATCATTTTTGCGTCGGATTCGAAAATCTAGACTCACAGGAGTAGGATCATATGGTGCCCGAGGCAGCAACAGACCCTTGGAGACAAGTCAGCTGGAGGCCGATGTATTGAATCTCGACGCAATTTGAGTGTCCCATCGTCATTACAAGGCCCTAAACGTTACAATTAACTATCATTTTTGCGTCGGATTCGATAATCTAAACTCACAGGAGAACGACCATAAGGTGCCCGAGGCAGCAATAGACCCATGGAGACAAGTCGGCTGGAGGCCGATGTATTGAATCTCGACGCAATTTGAGTGTTCCATCGTCATTACAAGGCCCTGAAAGTTACAATTAACTATCATTTTTGCGTCGGATTCGAAAATCTAGACTCACAGGAGAACGACAATAAGGTGCCCGAAGCAGCATTAGACCTTTGGAGACAAGTCGGCTGGAGGCCGATGTATTGAATCTCGACGCAATTTGAGTGTCCCATCGTCATTACAAGGCCCTAAACGTTACAATTAACTATCATTTTTGCGTCGGATTCGATAATCTAAACTCACAGGAGAACGACCATAAGGTGCCCGAGGCAGCAACACCCTTGGAGACAAGTCGGCGGGAGGCCGATGTATTGAATCTCGACGCAATTTGAGTGTTCCATCGTCATTACATGGCCCTGAACGTTACAATTAACTATCATTTTTGCGTCGGATTCGAAAATCTAGACTCACAGGAGAACGACCATAAGGTGCCCGAGGCAGCAATAGACCCTTGGAGACAAGTCGGCTGGTGGCCGATGTATTGAATCTCGACGCAATTTGAGTGTTCCATCGGCATTAGGAGGCCCTGAATGTTACAATTAACTATCATTTTTGCGTCGGATTCGAAAATCTAAACTCACAGGGGAACGACAATACGGTGCCGACCCTTGGAGACAAGTCGGTTGGAGGACGATGTATTGGATCGCGACGCAAAATGAGTGTTCCATCGTCATTAGGAGGCCCTGAATGTTACAATTAAACTATCAGTTTTTCTTCGGATTCGAAAACCTAAACTCACAGGAGAACGCCCATAAGGTGCCCGAGGCAGCAATAGACCGTTGGAGACAAGTCGGCTGGAGGCCGATGTATTGAATCTCGACGCAATTTGAGTGTTCCATCGTCATTACAAGGCCCTGAACCTTACAATTAACTATCAGTTTCGCGTCGGATTCGAAAATCTAGACTCACAGGAGAAGGATCATATTGTGCCCGAGACAGCAAAATCCCCTTGGAGACAAGTCGGCTGGAGGACGATGTATTGAATCTCGACGCAATTTGAGTGTCCCATCGTCATTAGGAGGCCCTAAACGATACAATTAACTATCATTTTTGCGTCGGATTCGATAATTTAAACTCACAGGGGAACGACCATACGGTGCCCGAGGCAGCTATTGACCCTTGGAGACAAGTCGGTTGGAGGACGATGTATTGGATCGCGACGCAAAATGAGTGTTCCATCGTTATTAGGAGGCCCTGAATGATACAATTAACCATCAGTTTTTCGTCGGATTCGAAAATCTAAACTCACAGGAGAACGACCATAAGGTGCCGGAGGCAGCAATAGACCGTTGGAGACAAGTCGGCTGGAGTCCGATGTATTGAATCTCGACGCAATTTGAGTGTTCCATCGTTATTACAAGGCCCTGAACGTTACAATTAACAATCAGTTTCGCGTCGGATTCGAAAATCTACTCACAGGAGAAGTTCATACGGTGCTCGAGACAGCAATATACCCCTTGGACACAAATCGGCTGGAGGACGATGTATTGAATCTCGACGCAATTTGAGTCTTCTATCGTCATTAGGAGGCGCTGAACGTTACAATTCACTATCATTTTTGCGTCGGATTCGAAAATCTAGACTCACAGGAGAAAGATCATATTGTGCCCGAGACAGCAATATCCCCTTGGAGACAAGTCGGCTGGAGGACGATGTATTGAATCTCGACGCAATTTGAGTGTCCCATCGTCATTAGGAGGCCCTAAACGTTACAATTAACTATCATTTATGCGTCGGATTCGAAAATCTACTCACAGGAGAAGTTCATACGGTGCTCGAGACAGCAATATCCCCTTGGAGACAAGTCCGCTGGAGGCCGATGTATTGAATCTCGACGCCATTTGAGAGTTCCATCGGCATTAGGAGGCCATGAACGTTACAATTAACTATCATTTTTGCGTCGGATTCGAAAATCTAGACTTACAAGAGAACGACCATAAGGTGCCCGAGGCAGCATTAGACCCTTGGAGACAAGTCGGCTGGAGGACCATGTATTGAATCTCGACGCAATTTGAGAGTTCTATCGTCATCAGGAGGCGCTGAACGTTACTATTCACTATCATTTTTGCGTCGGATTCGAAAATCTAGACTCACAGGAGTAGGATCATATGGTGCCCGAGGCAGCAACAGACCCTTGGAGACAAGTCAGCTGGAGGCCGATGTATTGAATATCGACGCAATTTGAGTGATCCATCGTCATTAGTAGGCCCTAAACGTTACAATTAACTATCATTTTTGCGTCGGATTCGATAATCTAAACTCACAGGAGAACGACCATAAGGTGCCCGAGGCAGCAACACCCTTGGAGACAAGTCGGCGGGAGGCCGATGTATTGAATCTCGACGCAATTTGAGTGTTCCATCGTCATTACATGGCCCTGAACGTTACAATTAACTATCATTTTTGCGTCGGATTCGAAAATCTAGACTCACAGGAGAACGACCATAAGGTGCCCGAGGCAGCAATAGACCCTTGGAGACAAGTCGGCTGGTGGCCGATGTATTGAATCTCGACGCAATTTTAGTGTTCCATCGGCATTAGGAGGCCCTGAATGTTACAATTAACTATCATTTTTGCGTCGGATTCGAAAATCTAAACTCACAGGGGAACGACAATACGGTGCCGACCCTTGGAGACAAGTCGGTTGGAGGACGATGTATTGGATCGCGACGCAAAATGAGTGTTCCATCGTCATTAGGAGGCCCTGAATGTTACAATTAACTATCAGTTTTTCTTCGGATTCGAAAATCTAAACTCACAGGAGAACGCCCATAAGGTGCCCGAGGCAGCAATAGACCGTTGGAGACAAGTCGGCTGGAGGCCGATGTATTGAATCTCGACGCAATTTGAGTGTTCCATCGTCATTACAAGGCCCTGAACCTTCCAATTAACTATCAGTTTCGCGTCGGATTCGAAAATCTAGACTCACAGGAGAAGGATCATATTGTGCCCGAGACAGCAAAATCCCCTTGGAGACAAGTCGGCTGGAGGACGATGTATTGAATCTCGACGCAATTTGAGTGTCCCATCGTCATTAGGAGGCCCTAAACGAAACAATTAACTATCATTTTTGCGTCGGATTCGATAATTTAAACTCACAGGGGAACGACCATACGGTGCCCGAGGCAGCTATTGACCCTTGGAGACAAGTCGGTTGGAGGACGATGTATTGGATCGCGACGCAAAATGAGTGTTCCATCGTTATTAGGCGGCCCTGAATGATACAATTAACCATCAGTTTTTCGTCGGATTCGAAAATCTAAACTCACAGGAGAACGACCATAAGGTGCCCGAGGCAGCAATAGACCGTTGGAGACAAGTCGGCTGGAGTCCGATGTATTGAATCTCGACGCAATTTGAGTGTTCCATCGTTATTACAAGGCCCTGAACGTTACAATTAACAATCAGTTTCGCGTCGGATTCGAAAATCTACTCACAGGAGAAGTTCATACGGTGCTCGAGACAGCAATATACCCCTTGGACACAAATCGGCTGGAGGACGATGTATTGAATCTAGACGCAATTTGAGTCTTCTATCGTCATTAGGAGGCGCTGAACGTTACAATTCACTATCATTTTTGCGTCGGATTCGAAAATCTAGACTCACAGGAGAAAGATCATATTGTGCCCGAGACAGCAATATCCCCTTGGAGACAATTCCGCTGGAGGCCGATGTATTGAATCTTGACGCAATTTGAGAGTTCCGTCGGCATTAGGAGGCCATGAACGTTAATATTAACTATCATTTTTGCGTCGGATTCTAGAATCTAGACTTACAAGAGAACGACCATAAGGTGCCCGAGGCAGCATTAGACCCTTGGAGACAAGTCGGCTGGAGGCCGATGTATTGAATATCGACGCAATTTGAGTGTTCTATCGTCATTAGGAGGCCCTAAACGTTACAATTAACTATAATTTTTGCGTCGGATTCGATAATCTAAACTCACAGGAGAACGACCATAAGGTGCCCGAGGCAGCATTAGACCCTTGGAGACAATTCGGCTGGAGGCCGATGTATTGAATCTCGACGCAATTTGAGTGTTCCATCGTCATTACAAGGCCCTGAACGTTACAATTAACTATCATTTTTGCGTCGGATTCGATAATCTAGACTCACAGTACAACGACCATAAGGTGCCCGAGGCAGCAATAGACCCTTGGAGACAAGTCGGCTGGAGGCCGATGTATTGAATCTCGACGCAATTTGAGTGTTCCATCGTCATTACAAGGCCCTGAACGTTACAATTAACTATCATTTTTGCGTTGGATTCGAAAATCTAGACTCACAGGAGACGACCATAAGGTGCCCGAGGCAGCAATAGACCCTTGGAGACAAGTCGGCTGGAGGCCGATGTATTGAATCTCGACGCAATTTGAGTGTTCCATCGGCATTAGGAAGCCCTGAACGTTACAATTAACTATCATTTTTCCCTCGGGTTCGAAAATCTAGACTCACAGGAGAACGACCATAAGGTGCCCGAGGCAGCAATAGACCCTTGGAGACAAGTCGGCTGGAGGACGATGTATTGAATTTCGACGCAATTAGAGAGTTCCATCGTTATTAGGCGGCCCTGAATGTTACAATTAACTATCATTTTTGCGTCGGATTCGAAAATCTAGACTTACAAGAGTTCGACCATAAAGTGCCCGAGGCAGCATTAGATCCTTGGAGACAAGTCGGCTGGAGGACGATGTATTGGATCGCGACGCAATTTGAGTGTTCCATCGTCATTAGGAGGCCCTGAATGTTACAATTAACTATCATTTTTGCGTCGGATTCGAAAATCTAGACTCACAGGAGTAGGATCATATGGTGCCCGAGGCAGCAACAGACCCTTGGAGACAAGTCAGCTGGAGGCCGATGCATTGAATATCGACGCAATTTGAGTGATCCATCGTCATTAGTAGGCCCTAAACGTTACAATTAACTATCATTTTTGCGTCGGATTCGATAATCTAAACTCACAGGAGAACGACCATAAGGTGCCCGAGGCAGCAACACCCTTGGAGACAAGTCGGCGGGAGGCCGATGTATTGAATCTCGACGCAATTTGAGTGTTCCATCGTCATTACATGGCCCTGAACGTTACAATTAACTATCATTTTTGCGTCGGATTCGAAAATCTAGACTCACAGGAGAACGACCATAAGGTGCCCGAGGCAGCAGTAGACCCTTGGAGACAAGTCGGCTGGTGGCCGATGTATTGAATCTCGACGCAATTTGAGTGTTCCATCGGCATTAGGAGGCCCTGACTGTTACAATTAACTATCATGTTTGCGTCGGATTCGATAATCTAAACTCACAGGAGAACGACCATAAGGTGCCCGAGGCAGCAATAGACCCATGGAGACAAGTCGGTTGGAGGCCGATGTATTGAATCTCGACGCAATTTGAGTGTTCCATCGTCATTACAAGGCTCTGAACGTTGCAATTAACTATCATTTTTGCGTCGGATTCGAAAATCTAGACTCACAGGAGAACGACCATAAGGTGCCCGAAGCAGCATTAGACCTTTGGAGACAAGTCGGCTGGAGGCCGATGTATTGAATCTCGACGCAATTTGAGTGTCCTACGTCATTACAAGGCCCTAAACGTTACAATTAACTATCATTTTTGCGTCGGATTCGATAATCTAAACTCACAGGAGAACGACCATAAGGTGCCCGAGGCAGCAACACACTTGGAGACAAGTCGGCGGGAGGCCGATGTATTGAATCTCGACGCAATTTGAGTGTTCCATCGTCATTACATAGCCCTGAACGTTACAATTAACTATCATTTTTGCGTCGGATTCGAAAATCTAGACTCACAGGAGAACGACCACAAGGTGCCCGAGGCAGCAATAGACCCTTGGAGACAAGTCGGCTGGTGGCCGATGTATTGAATCTCGACGCAATTTTAGTGTTCCATCGGCATTAGGAGGCCCTGAATGTTACAATTAACTATCATTTTTGCGTCGGATTCGAAAATCTAAACTCACAGGGGAACGACAATACGGTGCCGACCCTTGGAGACAAGTCGGTTGGAGGACGATGTATTGGATCGCGACGCAAAATGAGTGTTCCATCGTCATTAGGAGGCCCTGAATGTTACAATTAACTATCAGTTTTTCTTCGGATTCGAAAATCTAAACTCACAGGAGAACGCCCATAAGGTGCCCGAGGCAGCAATAGACCGTTGGAGGCAAGTCGGCTGGAGGCCGATGTATTGAATCTCGACGCAATTTGAGTGTTCCATCGTCATTACAAGGCCCTGAACCTTACAATTAACTATCAGTTTCGCGTCGGATTCGAAAATCTAGACTCACAGGAGAAGGATCATATTGTGCCCGAGACAGCAAAATCCCCTTGGAGACAAGTCGGCTGGAGGACGATGTATTGAATCTCGACGCAATTTGAGTGTCCCATCGTCATTAGGAGGCCCTAAACGATACAATTAACTATCATTTTTGCGTCGGATTCGATAATTTAAACTCACAGGGGAACGACCATACGGTGCCCGAGGCAGCTATTGACCCTTGGAGACAAGTCGGTTGGAGGACGATGTATTGGATCGCGACGCAAAATGAGTGTTCCATCGTTATTAGGAGGCCCTGAATGATACAATTAACCATCAGTTTTTCGTCGGATTCGAAAATCTAAACTCACAGGAGAACGACCATAAGGTGCCCGAGGCAGCAATAGACCGTTGGAGACAAGTCGGCTGGAGTCCGATGTATTGAATCTCGACGCAATTTGAGTGTTCCATCGTTATTACAAGGCCCTGAACGTTACAATTAACAATCAGTTTCGCGTCGGATTCGAAAATCTACTCACAGGAGAAGTTCATACGGTGCTCGAGACAGCAATATACCCCTTGGACACAAATCGGCTGGAGGACGATGTATTGAATCTAGACGCAATTTGAGTCTTCTATCGTCATTAGGAGGCGCTGAACGTTACAATTCACTATCATTTTTGCGTCGGATTCGAAAATCTAGACTCACAGGAGAAAGATCATATTGTGCCCGAGACAGCAATATCCCCTTGGAGACAATTCCGCTGGGGGCCGATGTATTGAATCTTGACGCAATTTGAGAGTTCCGTCGGCATTAGGAGGCCATGAACGTTAATATTAACTATCATTTTTGCGTCGGATTCTAGAATCTAGACTTACAAGAGAACGACCATAAGGTGCCCGAGGCAGCATTAGACCCTTGGAGACAAGTCGGCTGGAGGCCGATGTATTGAATATCGACGCAATTTGAGTGTTCTATCGTCATTAGGAGGCCCTAAACGTTACAATTAACTATAATTTTTGCGTCGGATTCGATAATCTAAACTCACAGGAGAACGACCATAAGGTGCCCGAGGCAGCATTCGACCCTTGGAGACAATTCGGCTGGAGGCCGATGTATTGAATCTCGACGCAATTTGAGTGTTCCATCGTCATTACAAGGCCCTGAACGTTACAATTAACTATCATTTTTGCGTCGGATTCGATAATCTAGACTCACAGTACAACGACCATAAGGTGCCCGAGGTAGCAATAGACCCCTGGAGACAAGTCGCCTGGAGGCCGATGTATTGAATCTCGACGCAATTTGAGTGTTCCATCGGCATTAGGAGGCACTCAACGTTATAATTAACTATCATTTTTGCGTCGAATTCGATAATCTAAACTCACAGGAGAACGACCATAAGGTGCCCGAGGCAGCAATAGACCCTTGGAGACAAGTCGGCTGGAGGCCGATGTATTGAATCTCGACGCAATTTGAGTGTTCCATCGTCATTACAAGGCCCTGAACGTTACAATTAACTATCATTTTTGCGTTGGATTCGAAAATCTAGACTCACAGGAGACGACCATAAGGTGCCCGAGGCAGCAATAGACCCTTGGAGACAAGTCGGCTGGAGGCCGATGTATTGAATCTCGACGCAATTTGAGTGTTCCATCGGCATTAGGAAGCCCTGAGCGTTACAATTATCTATCATTTTTCCCTCGGGTTCGAAAATCTGGACTCACAGGAGAACGACCATAAGGTGCCCGAGGCAGCAATAGACCCTTGGAGACAAGTCGGCTGGAGGACGATGTATTGAGTCTCGACGCAATTAGAGAGTTCCATCGTTATTAGGCGGCCCTGAATGTTTCAATTAACTATCATTTTTGCGTCGGATTCGAAAATCTAGACTTACAAGAGTTCGACCATAATGTGCCCGAGGCAGCATTAGATCCTTGGAGACAAGTCGGCTGGAGGACGATGTATTGGATCGCGACGCAATTTGAGTGTTCCATCGTCATTAGGAGGCCCTGAATGTTACAATTAACTATCATTTTTGCGTCGGATTCGAAAATCTAAACTCACAGGGGAACGACAATACGGTGCCGACCCTTGGAGACAAGTCGGTTGGAGGACGATGTATTGGATCGCGACGCAAAATGAGTGTTCCATCGTCATTAGGAGGCCCTGAATGTTACAATTAACTATCAGTTTTTCTTCGGATTCGAAAATCTAAACTCACAGGAGAACGCCCATAAGGTGCCCGAGGCAGCAATAGACCGTTGGAGACAAGTCGGCTGGAGGCCGATGTATTGAATCTCGACGCAATTTGAGTGTTCCATCGTCATTACAAGGCCCTGAACCTTACAATTAACTATCAGTTTCGCGTCGGATTCGAAAATCTAGACTCACAGGAGAAGGATCATATTGTGCCCGAGACAGCAAAATCCCCTTGGAGACAAGTCGGCTGGAGGACGATGTATTGAATCTCGACGCAATTTGAGTGTCCCATCGTCATTAGGAGGCCCTAAACGATACAATTAACTATCATTTTTGCGTCGGATTCGATAATTTAAACTCACAGGGGAACGACCATACGGTGCCCGAGGCAGCTATTGACCCTTGGAGACAAGTCGGTTGGAGGACGATGTATTGGATCGCGACGCAAAATGAGTGTTCCATCGTTATTAGGAGGCCCTGAATGATACAATTAACCATCAGTTTTTCGTCGGATTCGAAAATCTAAACTCACAGGAGAACGACCATAAGGTGCCCGAGGCAGCAATAGACCGTTGGAGACAAGTCGGCTGGAGTCCGATGTATTGAATCTCGACGCAATTTGAGTGTTCCATCGTTATTACAAGGCCCTGAACGTTACAATTAACAATCAGTTTCGCGTCGGATTCGAAAATCTACTCACAGGAGAAGTTCATACGGTGCTCGAGACAGCAATATACCCCTTGGACACAAATCGGCTGGAGGACGATGTATTGAATCTAGACGCAATTTGAGTCTTCTATCGTCATTAGGAGGCGCTGAACGTTACAATTCACTATCATTTTTGCGTCGGATTCGAAAATCTAGACTCACAGGAGAAAGATCATATTGTGCCCGAGACAGCAATATCCCCTTGGAGACAATTCCGCTGGAGGCCGATGTATTGAATCTTGACGCAATTTGAGAGTTCCGTCGGCATTAGGAGGCCATGAACGTTAATATTAACTATCATTTTTGCGTCGGATTCTAGAATCTAGACTTACAAGAGAACGACCATAAGGTGCCCGAGGCAGCATTAGACCCTTGGAGACAAGTCGGCTGGAGGCCGATGTATTGAATATCGACGCAATTTGAGTGTTCTATCGTCATTAGGAGGCCCTAAACGTTACAATTAACTATAATTTTTGCGTCGGATTCGATAATCTAAACTCACAGGAGAACGACCATAAGGTGCCCGAGGCAGCATTAGACCCTTGGAGACAATTCGGCTGGAGGCCGATGTATTGAATCTCGACGCAATTTGAGTGTTCCATCGTCATTACAAGGCCCTGAACGTTACAATTAACTATCATTTTTGCGTCGGATACGATAATCTAGACTCACAGTACAACGACCATAAGGTGCCCGAGGTAGCAATAGACGCCTGGAGACAAGTCGCCTGGAGGCCGATGTATTGAATCTCGACGCAATTTGAGTGTTCCATCGGCATTAGGAGGCCCTGAACGTTATAATTAACTATCATTTTTGCGTCGAATTCGATAATCTAAACTCACAGGAGAACGACCATAAGGTGCCCGAGGCAGCAATAGACCCTTGGAGACAAGTCGGCTGGAGGCCGATGTATTGAATCTCGACGCAATTTGAGTGTTCCATCGTCATTACAAGGCCCTGAACGTTACAATTAACTATCATTTTTGCGTTGGATTCGAAAATCTAGACTCACAGGAGACGTCCATAAGGTGCCCGAGGCAGCAATAGACCCTTGGAGACAAGTCGGCTGGAGGCCGATGTATTGAATCTCGACGCAATTTGAGTGTTCCATCGGCATTAGGAAGCCCTGAACGTTACAATTAACTATCATTTTTCCCTCGGGTTCGAAAATCTAGACTCACAGGAGAACGACCATAAGGTGCCCGAGGCAGCAATAGACCCTTGGAGACAAGTCGGCTGGAGGACGATGTATTGAATCTCGACGCAATTAGAGAGTTCCATCGTTATTAGGCGGCCCTGAATGTTACAATTAACTATCATTTTTGCGTCGGATTCGAAAATCTAGACTTACAAGAGTTCGACCATAAAGTGCCCGAGGCAGCATTAGATCCTTGGAGACAAGTCGGCTGGAGGACGATGTATTGGATCGCGACGCAATTTGAGTGTTCCATCGTCATTAGGAGGCCCTGAATGTTACAATTAACTATCATTTTTGCGTCGGATTCGAAAATCTAGACTCACAGGAGTAGGATCATATGGTGCCCGAGGCAGCAACAGACCCTTGGAGACAAGTCAGCTGGAGGCCGATGCATTGAATATCGACGCAATTTGAGTGATCCATCGTCATTAGTAGGCCCTAAACGTTACAATTAACTATCATTTTTGCGTCGGATTCGATAATCTAAACTCACAGGAGAACGACCATAAGGTGCCCGAGGCAGCAACACCCTTGGAGACAAGTCGGCGGGAGGCCGATGTATTGAATCTCGACGCAATTTGAGTGTTCCATCGTCATTACATGGCCCTGAACGTTACAATTAACTATCATTTTTGCGTCGGATTCGAAAATCTAGACTCACAGGAGAACGACCATAAGGTGCCCGAGGCAGCATTAGACCCTTGGAGACAAGTCGGCTGGAGGCCGATGTATTGAATATCGACGCAATTTGAGTGTTCTATCGTCATTAGGAGGCCCTAAACGTTACAATTAACTATAATTTTTGCGTCGGATTCGATAATCTAAACTCACAGGAGAACGACCATAAGGTGCCCGAGGCAGCATTAGACCCTTGGAGACAATTCGGCTGGAGGCCGATGTATTGAATCTCGACGCAATTTGAGTGTTCCATCGTCATTACAAGGCTCTGAACGTTACAATTAACTATCATTTTTGCGTCGGATTCGAAAATCTAGACTCACAGGAGAACGACCATAAGGTGCCCGAAGCAGCATTAGACCTTTGGAGACAAGTCGGCTGGAGGCCGATGTATTGAATCTCGACGCAATTTGAGTGTCCCACGTCATTACAAGGCCCTAAGCGTTACAATTAACTATCATTTTTGCGTCGGATTCGATAATCTAAACTCACAGGAGAACGACCATAAGGTGCCCGAGGCAGCAACACACTTGGAGACAAGTCGGCGGGAGGCCGATGTATTGAATCTCGACGCAATTTGAGTGTTCCATCGTCATTACATAGCCCTGAACGTTACAATTAACTATCATTTTTGCGTCGGATTCGAAAATCTAGACTCACAGGAGAACGACCACAAGGTGCCCGAGGCAGCAATAGACCCTTGGAGACAAGTCGGCTGGTGGCCGATGTATTGAATCTCGACGCAATTTTAGTGTTCCATCGGCATTAGGAGGCCCTGAATGTTACAATTAACTATCATTTTTGCGTCGGATTCGAAAATCTAAACTCACAGGGGAACGACAATACGGTGCCGACCCTTGGAGACAAGTCGCTTGGAGGACGATGTATTGGATCGCGACGCAAAATGAGTGTTCCATCGTCATTAGGAGGCCCTGAATGTTACAATTAACTATCAGTTTTTCTTCGGATTCGAAAATCTAAACTCACAGGAGAACGCCCATAAGGTGCCCGAGGCAGCAATAGACCGTTGGAGACAAGTCGGCTGGAGGCCGATGTATTGAATCTCGACGCAATTTGAGTGTTCCATCGTCATTACAAGGCCCTGAACCTTACAATTAACTATCAGTTTCGCGTCGGATTCGAAAATCTAGACTCACAGGAGAAGGATCATATTGTGCCCGAGACAGCAAAATCCCCTTGGAGACAAGTCGGCTGGAGGACGATGTATTGAATCTCGACGCAATTTGAGTGTCCCATCGTCATTAGGAGGCCCTAAACGATACAATTAACTATCATTTTTGCGTCGGATTCGATAATTTAAACTCACAGGGGAACGACCATACGGTGCCCGAGGCAGCTATTGACCCTTGGAGACAAGTCGGTTGGAGGACGATGTATTGGATCGCGACGCAAAATGAGTGTTCCATCGTTATTAGGAGGCCCTGAATGATACAATTAACCATCAGTTTTTCGTCGGATTCGAAAATCTAAACTCACAGGAGAACGACCATAAGGTGCCCGAGGCAGCAATAGACCGTTGGAGACAAGTCGGCTGGAGTCCGATGTATTGAATCTCGACGCAATTTGAGTGTTCCATCGTTATTACAAGGCCCTGAACGTTACAATTAACAATCAGTTTCGCGTCGGATTCGAAAATCTACTCACAGGAGAAGTTCATACGGTGCTCGAGACAGCAATATACCCCTTGGACACAAATCGGCTGGAGGACGATGTATTGAATCTAGACGCAATTTGAGTCTTCTATCGTCATTAGGAGGCGCTGAACGTTACAATTCACTATCATTTTTGCGTCGGATTCGAAAATCTAGACTCACAGGAGAAAGATCATATTGTGCCCGAGACAGCAATATCCCCTTGGAGACAATTCCGCTGGGGGCCGATGTATTGAATCTTGACGCAATTTGAGAGTTCCGTCGGCATTAGGAGGCCATGAACGTTAATATTTACTATCATTTTTGCGTCGGATTCTAGAATCTAGACTTACAAGAGAACGACCATAAGGTGCCCGAGGCAGCATTAGACCCTTGGAGACAAGTCGGCTGGAGGCCGATGTATTGAATATCGACGCAATTTGAGTGTTCTATCGTCATTAGGAGGCCCTAAACGTTACAATTAACTATAATTTTTGCGTCGGATTCGATAATCTAAACTCACAGGAGAACGACCATAAGGTGCCCGAGGCAGCATTCGACCCTTGGAGACAATTCGGCTGGAGGCCGATGTATTGAATCTCGACGCAATTTGAGTGTTCCATCGTCATTACAAGGCCCTGAACGTTACAATTAACTATCATTTTTGCGTCGGATTCGATAATCTAGACTCACAGTACAACGACCATAAGGTGCCCGAGGTAGCAATAGACCCCTGGAGACAAGTCGCCTGGAGGCCGATGTATTGAATCTCGACGCAATTTGAGTGTTCCATCGGCATTAGGAGGCACTCAACGTTATAATTAACTATCATTTTTGCGTCGAATTCGATAATCTAAACTCACAGGAGAACGACCATAAGGTGCCCGAGGCAGCAATAGACCCTTGGAGACAAGTCGGCTGGAGGCCGATGTATTGAATCTCGACGCAATTTGAGTGTTCCATCGTCATTACAAGGCCCTGAACGTTACAATTAACTATCATTTTTGCGTTGGATTCGAAAATCTAGACTCACAGGAGACGACCATAAGGTGCCCGAGGCAGCAATAGACCCTTGGAGACAAGTCGGCTGGAGGCCGATGTATTGAATCTCGACGCAATTTGAGTGTTCCATCGGCATTAGGAAGCCCTGAACGTTACAATTATCTATCATTTTTCCCTCGGGTTCGAAAATCTGGACTCACAGGAGAACGACCATAAGGTGCCCGAGGCAGCAATAGACCCTTGGAGACAAGTCGGCTGGAGGACGATGTATTGAATCTCGACGCAATTAGAGAGTTCCATCGTTATTAGGCGGCCCTGAATGTTACAATTAACTATCATTTTTGCGTCGGATTCGAAAATCTAGACTTACAAGAGTTCGACCATAATGTGCCCGAGGCAGCATTAGATCCTTGGAGACAAGTCGGCTGGAGGACGATGTATTGGATCGCGACGCAATTTGAGTGTTCCATCGTCATTAGGAGGCCCTGAATGTTACAATTAACTATCATTTTTGCGTCGGATTCGAAAATCTAAACTCACAGGGGAACGACAATACGGTGCCGACCCTTGGAGACAAGTCGGTTGGAGGACGATGTATTGGATCGCGACGCAAAATGAGTGTTCCATCGTCATTAGGAGGCCCTGAATGTTACAATTAACTATCAGTTTTTCTTCGGATTCGAAAATCTAAACTCACAGGAGAACGCCCATAAGGTGCCCGAGGCAGCAATAGACCTTTGGAGACAAGTCGGCTGGAGGCCGATGTATTGAATCTCGACGCAATTTGAGTGTTCCATCGTCATTACAAGGCCCTGAACCTTACAATTAACTATCAGTTTCGCGTCGGATTCGAAAATCTAGACTCACAGGAGAAGGATCATATTGTGCCCGAGACAGCAAAATCCCCTTGGAGACAAGTCGGCTGGAGGACGATGTATTGAATCTCGACGCAATTTGAGTGTCCCATCGTCATTAGGAGGCCCTAAACGATGCAATTAACTATCATTTTTGCGTCGGATTCGATAATTTAAACTCACAGGGGAACGACCATACGGTGCCCGAGGCAGCTATTGACCCTTGGAGACAAGTCGGTTGGAGGACGATGTATTGAATCGCGACGCAAAATGAGTGTTCCATCGTTATTAGGAGGCCCTGAATGATACAATTAACCATCAGTTTTTCGTCGGATTCGAAAATCTAAACTCACAGGAGAACGACCATAAGGTGCCCGAGGCAGCAATAGACCGTTGGAGACAAGTCGGCTGGAGTCCGATGTATTGAATCTCGACGCAATTTGAGTGTTCCATCGTTATTACAAGGCCCTGAACGTTACAATTAACAATCAGTTTCGCGTCGGATTCGAAAATCTACTCACAGGAGAAGTTCATACGGTGCTCGAGACAGCAATATACCCCTTGGACACAAATCGGCTGGAGGACGATGTATTGAATCTAGACGCAATTTGAGTCTTCTATCGTCATTAGGAGGCGCTGAACGTTACAATTCACTATCATTTTTGCGTCGGATTCGAAAATCTAGACTCACAGGAGAAAGATCATATTGTGCCCGAGACAGCAATATCCCCTTGGAGACAATTCCGCTGGGGGCCGATGTATTGAATCTTGACGCAATTTGAGAGTTCCGTCGGCATTAGGAGGCCATGAACGTTAATATTTACTATCATTTTTGCGTCGGATTCTAGAATCTAGACTTACAAGAGAACGACCATAAGGTGCCCGAGGCAGCATTAGACCCTTGGAGACAAGTCGGCTGGAGGCCGATGTATTGAATATCGACGCAATTTGAGTGTTCTATCGTCATTAGGAGGCCCTAAACGTTACAATTAACTATAATTTTTGCGTCGGATTCGATAATCTAAACTCACAGGAGAACGACCATAAGGTGCCCGAGGCAGCATTCGACCCTTGGAGACAATTCGGCTGGAGGCCGATGTATTGAATCTCGACGCAATTTGAGTGTTCCATCGTCATTACAAGGCCCTGAACGTTACAATTAACTATCATTTTTGCGTCGGATTCGATAATCTAGACTCACAGTACAACGACCATAAGGTGCCCGAGGTAGCAATAGACCCCTGGAGACAAGTCGCCTGGAGGCCGATGTATTGAATCTCGACGCAATTTGAGTGTTCCATCGGCATTAGGAGGCACTCAACGTTATAATTAACTATCATTTTTGCGTCGAATTCGATAATCTAAACTCACAGGAGAACGACCATAAGGTGCCCGAGGCAGCAATAGACCCTTGGAGACAAGTCGGCTGGAGGCCGATGTATTGAATCTCGACGCAATTTGAGTGTTCCATCGTCATTACAAGGCCCTGAACGTTACAATTAACTATCATTTTTGCGTTGGATTCGAAAATCTAGACTCACAGGAGACGACCATAAGGTGCCCGAGGCAGCAATAGACCCTTGGAGACAAGTCGGCTGGAGGCCGATGTATTGAATCTCGACGCAATTTGAGTGTTCCATCGGCATTAGGAAGCCCTGAACGTTACAATTATCTATCATTTTTCCCTCGGGTTCGAAAATCTGGACTCACAGGAGAACGACCATAAGGTGCCCGAGGCAGCAATAGACCCTTGGAGACAAGTCGGCTGGAGGACGATGTATTGAATCTCGACGCAATTAGAGAGTTCCATCGTTATTAGGCGGCCCTGAATGTTACAATTAACTATCATTTTTGCGTCGGATTCGAAAATCTAGACTTACAAGAGTTCGACCATAATGTGCCCGAGGCAGCATTAGATCCTTGGAGACAAGTCGGCTGGAGGACGATGTATTGGATCGCGACGCAATTTGAGTGTTCCATCGTCATTAGGAGGCCCTGAATGTTACAATTAACTATCATTTTTGCGTCGGATTCGAAAATCTAGACTCACAGGAGTAGGATCATATGGTGCCCGAGGCAGCAACAGACCCTTGGAGACAAGTCAGCTGGAGGCCGATGTATTGAATATCGACGCAATTTGAGTGATCCATCGTCATTAGTAGGCCCTAAACGTTACAATTAACTATCATTTTTGCGTCGGATTCGATAATCTAAACTCACAGGAGAACGACCATAAGGTGCCCGAGGCAGCAACACCCTTGGAGACAAGTCGGCGGGAGGCCGATGTTTTGAATCTCGACGCAATTTGAGTGTTCCATCGTCATTACATGGCCCTGAACGTTACAATTAACTATCATTTTTGCGTCGGATTCGAAAATCTAGACTCACAGGAGAACGACCATAAGGTGCCCGAGGCAGCAATAGACCCTTAGAGACAAGTCGGCTGGTGGCCGATGTATTGAATCTCGACGCAATTTGAGTGTTCCATCGGCATTAGGAGGCCCTGACTGTTACAATTAACTATCATGTTTGCGTCGGATTCGATAATCTAAACTCACAGGAGAACGACCATAAGGTGCCCGAGGCAGCAATAGACCCATGGAGACAAGTCGGCTGGAGGCCGATGTATTGAATCTCGACGCAATTTGAGTGTTCCATCGTCATTACAAGGCTCTGAACGTTACAATTAACTATCATTTTTGCGTCGGATTCGAAAATCTAGACTCACAGGAGAACGACCATAAGGTGCCCGAAGCAGCATTAGACCTTTGGAGACAAGTCGGCTGGAGGCCGATGTATTGAATCTCGACGCAATTTGAGTGTCCCATCGTCATTACAAGGCCCTAAACGTTACAATTAACTATCATTTTTGCGTCGGATTCGATAATCTAAACTCACAGGGGAACGACCATACGGTGCACGAGGCAGCTATTGACCCTTGGAGACAAGTCTGTTGGAGGACGATGTATTGGATCGCGACGCAAAATGAGTGTTCCATCGTTATTAGGAGGCCCTGAATGATACAATTAACCATCAGTTTTTCGTCGGATTCGAAAATCTAAACTCACAGGAGAACGACCATAAGGTGCCCGAGGCAGCAATAGACCGTTGGAGACAAGTCGGCTGGAGTCCGATGTATTGAATCTCGACGCAATTTGAGTGTTCCATCGTTATTACAAGGCCCTGAACGTTACAATTAACAATCAGTTTCGCGTCGGATTCGAAAATCTACTCACAGGAGAAGTTCATACTGTGCTCGAGACAGCAATATACCCCTTGGACACAAATCGGCTGGAGGACGATGTATTGAATCTCGACGCAATTTGAGTCTTCTATCGTCATTAGGAGGCGCTGAACGTTACAATTCACTATCATTTTTGCGTCGGATTCGAAAATCTAGACTCACAGGAGTAAGATCATATTGTGCCCGAGACAGCAATATCCCCTTGGAGACAATTCCGCTGGAGGCCGATGTATTGAATCTTGACGCAATTTGAGAGTTCCGTCGGCATTAGGAGGCCATGAACGTTACAATTAACTATCATTTTTGCGTCGGATTCTAGAATCTAGACTTACAAGAGAACGACCATAAGGTGCCCGAGGCAGCATTAGACCCTTGGAGACAAGTCGGCTGGAGGCCGATGTATTGAATATCGACGCAATTTGAGTGTTCCATCGTCATTAGGAGGCCCTAAACGTTACAATTAACTATAATTTTTGCGTCGGATTCGATAATCTAAACTCACAGGAGAACGACCATAAGGTGCCCGAGGCAGCATTAGACCCTTGGAGACAATTCGGCTGGAGGCCGATGTATTGAATCTCGACGCAATTTGAGTGTTCCATCGTCATTACAAGGCCCTGAACGTTACAATTAACTATCATTTTTGCGTCGGATTCGATAATCTAGACTCACAGTACAACGACCATAAGGTGCCCGAGGTAGCAATAGACCCCTGGAGACAAGTCGCCTGGAGGCCGATGTATTGAATCTCGACGCAATTTGAGTGTTCCATCGGCATTAGGAGGCCCTGAACGTTATAATTAGCTATCATTTTTGCGTCGAATTCGATAATCTAAACTCACAGGAGAACGACCATAAGGTGCCCGAGGCAGCAATAGACCCTTGGAGACAAGTCGGCTGGAGGCCGATGTATTGAATCTCGACGCAATTTGAGTGTTCCATCGTCATTACAAGGCCCTGAACGTTACAATTAACTATCATTTTAGCGTTGGATTCGAAAATCTAGACTCACAGGAGAACGACCATAAGGTGCCCGAGGCAGCAATAGACACTTGGAGACAAGTCGGCTGGAGGCCGATGTATTGAATCTCGACGCAATTTGAGTGTTCCATCGGCATTAGGAAGCCCTGAACGTTACAATTAACTATCATTTTTCCCTCGGGTTCGAAAATCTAGACTCACAGGAGAACGACCATAAGGTGCCCGAGGCAGCAATAGACCCTTGGAGACAAGTCGGCTGGAGGACGATGTATTGAATCTCGACGCAATTAGAGAGTTCCATCGTTATTAGGCGGCCCTGAATGTTACAATTAACTATCATTTTTGCGTCGGATTCGAAAATCTAGACTTACAAGAGTTCGACCATAAAGTGCCCGAGGCAGCATTAGATCCTTGGAGACAAGTCGGCTGGAGGACGATGTATTGGATCGGGACGCAATTTGAGTGTTCCATCGTCATTAGGAGACCCTGAATGTTACAATTAACTATCATTTTTGCGTCGGATTCGAAAATCTAGACTCACAGGAGAACGACCATAAAGTGCCCGAGGCAGCAATAGACCCTTGGAGACAAGTCGGCTGGAGGCCGATGTATTGAATCTCGACGAAATTTGAGTGTTCCATCGGCATTAGGAGGCCCTGAACGTTAAAATTATCTATCATTTTTGCGTCGGATTCGATAATCTAAACTCACAGGAGAACGACCACACGGTGCCCGAGGCAGCAACAGACCCTTGGAGACAAGTCGGCTGGAGGACGATGTATTGAATCTCGACGCAATTTGAGTGTTCCATCCTCATTACAAGGCCCTGAACGTTACAATTAACTATCATTTTTGCGTCGGATTCGAAAATCTAGACTCACAGGAGAACGACCATAAGGTGCCCGAGGCAGCAATAGACCCTTGGAGACATGTTGGCTGGAGGACAATGTATTGGATCGCGACGCAATTTGAGTCTTCTATCGTCATTAGGATGCGCTGAACGTTACAATTAACTATCATTTTTGCGTCGGATTCGATAATCTAGACTCACAGTACAACGACCATAAGGTGCCCGAGGTAGCAATAGACCCCTGGAGACAAGTCGCCTGGAGGCCGATGTATTGAATCTCGACGCAATTTGAGTGTTCCATCGGCATTAGGAGGCCCTGAACGTTATAATTAGCTATCATTTTTGCGTCGAATTCGATAATCTAAACTCACAGGAGAACGACCATAAGGTGCCCGAGGCAGCAATAGACCCTTGGAGACAAGTCGGCTGGAGGCCGATGTATTGAATCTCGACGCAATTTGAGTGTTCCATCGTCATTACAAGGCCCTGAACGTTACAATTAACTATCATTTTAGCGTTGGATTCGAAAATCTAGACTCACAGGAGAACGACCATAAGGTGCCCGAGGCAGCAATAGACCCTTGGAGACAAGTCGGCTGGAGGCCGATGTATTGAATCTCGACGCAATTTGAGTGTTCCATCGGCATTAGGAAGCCCTGAACGTTACAATTAACTATCATTTTTCCCTCGGGTTCGAAAATCTAGACTCACAGGAGAACGACCATAAGGTGCCCGAGGCAGCAATAGACCCTTGGAGACAAGTCGGCTGGAGGACGATGTATTGAATCTCGACGCAATTAGAGAGTTCCATCGTTATTAGGCGGCCCTGAATGTTACAATTAACTATCATTTTTGCGTCGGATTCGAAAATCTAGACTTACAAGAGTTCGACCATAAAGTGCCCGAGGCAGCATTAGATCCTTGGAGACAAGTCGGCTGGAGGACGATGTATTGGATCGGGACGCAATTTGAGTGTTCCATCGTCATTAGGAGGCCCTGAATGTTACAATTAACTATCATTTTTGCGTCGGATTCGAAAATCTAGACTCACAGGAGAACGACCATAAAGTGCCCGAGACAGCAATAGACCCTTGGAGACAAGTCGGCTGGAGGCCGATGTATTGAATCTCGACGAAATTTGAGTGTTCCATCGGCATTAGGAGGCCCTGAACGTTAAAATTATCTATCATTTTTGCGTCGGATTCGATAATCTAAACTCACAGGAGAACGACCATACGGTGCCCGAGGCAGCAACAGACCCTTGGAGACAAGTCGGCTGGAGGACGATGTATTGAATCTCGACGCAATTTGAGTGTTCCATCCTCATTACAAGGCCCTGAACGTTACAATTAACTATCATTTTTGCGTCTGATTCAAAAATCTAGACTCACAGGAGAACGACCATAAGGTGCCCGAGGCAGCAATAGACCCTTGGAGACATGTCGGCTGGAGGACAATGTATTGGATCGCGACGCAATTTGAGTCTTCTATCGTCATTAGGATGCGCTGAACGTTACAATTCACTATCACTTTTGCGTCGGATTCGAAAATCTAGACTCAGAGGAGAAGGACCATGTGGTGCCCGCGGCAGCGATATCCCCTTGGAGACAAGTCGGCCGGAGGCCGATGTATTGAATCTCGACGCAATTTGAGTGTTCCATCGTCATTAGAAGGCCCTGAACGTTACAATTAACTATCATTTTTGCGTCGGATACGAAAATCTAGACTCACAGGAGAACGACCATAAGGTGCCCGAGGCAGTAATTGACCCTTGGAGACAAGTCGGCTGCAGGACGATGTATTGAATCTCGACGCAATTTGAGAGTTCCATCGTCATTAGGCGGCCCTGAACGTTACAATTAACTATCATTTTGGCGTCGGATTCGTAAATCTGGACTTACAAGAGAACGACCATAAAGTGCCCGAGGCAGCATTACACCCTTGGTGACAAGTCGGCTGGAGGACGATGTATTGGATCGCGACGCAATTTGAGTGTTCCATCGTCATTAGGAGGCCCTGAATGTTACAATTAACTATCAGTTTTTCGTCGGATTCGAAAATCCAGACTCACAGCAGACGAACCATTTGGTGCCCGAGGCAGCAATAACCCCTTGGAGACAAATCGGCTGGAGGACGATGTATTGTATCCCGACGCAATTTGAGTCTTCTATCGTCATTAGGAGGCGCTGAACGTTACAATTCACTATCATTTTTGCGTCGGATTCGAAAATCTAGACTCATAGAAGAAGGATCATATTGTGCCCGAGACAGCAATATCCCCTTGGAGACAAGTCGGCTGGAGGACGATGTATTGAATCTCGACGCAATTTGAGTGTCCCATCGTCATTAGGAGGCCCTAAACTTTACAATTAACTATCATTTTTGCGTCGGATTCGATAATCTAAACTCACAGGGGAACGACCATACGGTGCCCGAGGCAGCTATTGACCCTTGGAGACAAGTCGGTTGGAGGACGATGTATTGGATCGCGACGCAAAATGAGTGTTCCATCGTCATTAGGAGGCCCTGAATGTTTCAATTAACTATCAGTTTTTCGTCGGATTCGAAAATCTAAACTCACAGGAGAACGACCATTAGGTGCCCGAGGCAGCAATAGACCGTTGGAGACAAGTCGGCTGGAGGCCGATGTATTGAATCTCGACGCAATTTGAGTGTCCCATCGTCATTAGAAGGCCCTGAACGTTACAATTAAGTATCATTTATGCGTCGCATTCGAAAATCTACTCACAGAAGAAGTTCATACGGTGCTCGAGACAGCAATATCCCCTTGGAGACAATTCTGCTGGAGGCCGATGTATTGAATCTCGACGCAATTTGAGAGTTCCATCGGCATTAGGAGGCCATGAACGTTACAATTAACTATCATTTTTGCGTCGGATTCTAAAATCTAGACTTACAAGAGAACGACCATAAGGTGCCCGAGCCAGCATTAGACCCTTGGAGACAAGTCGGCTGGAGGACGATGTATTGAATCTCGACGCAATTTGAGAGTCCTTTCGTCATCAGGAGGCGCTGAACGTTACTATTCACTATCATTTTTGCGTCGGATTCGAAAATCTAGACTTACAGGAGAAGGATCATATGGTGCCCGAGGCAGCAACAGACCCTTGGAGACAAGTCGGCTGGATTCCGGTGTATTGAATATCGACGCAATTTGAGTGTTCCATCGTCATTAGGAGGCCCTAAACGTTACAATTAACTATAATTTTTGCGTCGGATTCGATAATCTAAACTCACAGGAGAACGACCATAAGGTGCCCGAGGCAGCATTAGACCCTTGGAGACAAGTCGGCTGGAGGACGATGTATTGAATCTCGACGCAATTTGAGTGTCCCATCGTCATTACAAGGCCCTAAACGTTACAATTAACTATCATTTTTGCGTCGGATTCGATAATCTAAACTCACAGGAGAACGACCACAAGGTGCCCGAGGCAGCAACAGACCCTTGGAGACAAGTCGGCGGGAGGCCGATGTATTGAATCTCGACGCAATTTGAGTGTTCCATCGTCATTACAAGGCCCTGAACGTTACAATTAAATATCATTTTGCGTCGGATTCGAAAATCTAGACTCACAGGACAACGATCATAAGGTGCCCGAGGCAGCAATAGACCCCTGGAGACAAGTCGGCTGGAGGCCGATGTATTGAATCTCGACGCAATTTGAGTGTTCCATCGGCATTAGGAGGCCCTGAACGTTATAATTAACTATCATTTTTGCGTCGGATTCGATAATCTAAACTCACAGGAGAACGATCATAAGGTGCCCGAGGCAGCAATAGACCCTTGGAGACAAGTCGGCTGGAGGCCGATGTATTGAATCTCGACGCAATTTGAGTGTTCCATCGTCAATACAAGGCCCTGAACGTTACAATTAACTATCATTTTTGCGTCGGATTCGAAAATCTAGACTCACAGGAGAACGACCATAAGCTGCCCGAGGCAGCAACAGACCCTTGGAGACAAGTCGGCTGGAGGCCGATGTATTGAATCTCGACGCAATTTGAGTGTTCCATCGTCATTACAAGGCCCTGAACGTTACAATTAAATATCATTTTTGCGTCGGATTCGAAAATCTACACTCACAGGACAACGACCATAAGGTGCCCGAGGCAGCAATAGACCCCTGGAGACATGTCGGCTGGAGGCCGATGTATTGAATCTCGACGCAATTTGAGTGTTCCATCGGCATTAGGAGGCCCCGAACGTTATAATTAACTATCATTTTTGCGTCGGATTCGATAATCTAAACTCACAGGAGAACGATCATAAGGTGCCCGAGGCAGCAATAGGCCCTTGGAGACACGTCGGCTGGAGGCCGATGTATTGAATCTCGACGCAATTTGAGTGTTCCATCGTCATTACAAGGCCTTGAACGTTACAATTAACTATCATTTTTTGCGTCGGATTCGAAATTCTAGACTCACAGGAGAACAACCATAAGGTGCCCGAGGAAGCAATAGACCCTTGGAGACAAGTCGGCTGGAGGCCGATGTATTGAATCTCGACGCAATTTGAGTGTTCCATCGCATTAGGAGGCCCTGAACGTTACAATTAACTATCATTTTTGCGTCGGGTTCGAAAATCTAGACTCACAGGAGAACGATCATAAGGTGCCCGAGGCAGCAATAGACCCTTGGAGACAAGTCGGCTGGAGGACGATGTATTCAATCTCGACGCAATTTGAGAGTTCCATCGTCATTAGGCGGTCCTGAACGTTACAATTAACTATCATTTCTGCGTCGGATTCGAAAATCTAGACTTACAAGAGAACGACCATAAAGTGCCCGAGGCAGCATTAGATCCTTGGAGACAAGTCGGCTGGAGGACGATGTATTGGATCGCGACGCAATTTGAGTGTTCCATCGTCATTAGGAGGCCCTGAATGTTACAATTAACTATCAGTTTTTCGTCGGATTCGAAATCTAAACTCACAGGAGAACGACCTTAAGGTGCCCGAGGCAGCAACAGACCCTTGGAGACAAGTCGGCGGGAGGCCGATGTATTGAATCTCGACGCAATTTGAGTGTTCCATCGGCATTAGGAGGCCCTGAACGTTAAAATTAACTATCATTTTTGCGTCGGATTCGAAAATCTACTCACAGGAGAAGTTCATACGGTGCTCGAGACAGCAATATCCCCTTGGAGACAATTCCGCTGGAGGCCGATGTATTGAATCTCGACGCAATTTGAGAGTTCCATCGGCATTAGGAGGCCATGAACGTTACAATTAACTATCATTTTTGCGTCGGATTCTAAAATCTAGACTTACAAGAGAACGACCATAAGGTGCCCGAGGCAGCATTAGACCCTTGGAGACAAGTAGGCTGGAGGACGGTGTATTGAATCTCGACGCAATTTGAGAGTTCTATCGTCATTACAAGGCCCTAAACGTTACAATTAACTATCATTTTTGCGTCGGATTCGATAATCTAAAGTCACAGGAGAACGACCATAAGGTGCCCGAGGCAGCAACAGACCCTTGGAGACAAGTCGGCGGGAGGCCGATGTATTGAATCTCGACGCAATTTGAGTGTTCCATCGTCATTACAAGGCCCTGAACGTTACAATTAAATATCATTCTTGCGTCGGATTCGAAAATCTAGACTCACAGGACAACGACCATAAGGTGCCCGAGGCAGCAATAGACCCCCTGGAGACAAGTCGGCTGGAGGCCGATGTATTGAATCTCGACGCAATTTGAGTGTTCCATCGGCATTAGGAGGCCCTGAACGTTATAATTAACTATCATTTTTGCGTCGGATTCGATAATCTAAACTCACAGGAGAACGATCATAAGGTGCCCCGAGGCAGCAATAGACCCTTGGAGACAAGTCGGCTGGAGGCCGATGTATTGAATCTGGACGCAATTTGAGTGTTCCATCGTCATTACAAGGATCTGAACGTTACAATTAACTATCATTTTTGCGTCGGATTCGAAAATCTAGACTCACAGGAGAACGACCATAAGGTGCCCGAGGAAGCAATAGACCCTTGGAGACAAGTCGGCTGGAGGCCGATGTATTGAATCTCGACGCAATTTGTGTGTTCCATCGGCATTAGGAGGCCCTGAACGTTACAATTAACTATCATTTTTGCGTCGGCTTCGAAAATCTACACTCACAGGAGAACGATCATAAGGTGCCCGAGGCAGCAATAGACCCTTGGAGACAAGTCGGCTGTAGGACGATGTATTGAATCTCGACGCAATTTGAGAGTTCCATCGTCATTAGGCGGCCCTGAACGTTACAATTAACTATCATTTTTGCGTCGGATTCGAAAATCTAGACTTACAAGAGAACGACCATAAAGTGCCCGAGGCAGCATTAGATCCTTGGAGACAAGTCGGCGGGAGGCCGATGTATTGAATCTCGACGCAATTTGAGTGTTCCATCGTCATTAGGAGGCCCTGAATGTTACAATTAACTATCAGTTTTTCGTCGGATTCGAAAATCTAAACTCACAGGAGAACGACCTTAAGGTGCCCGAGGCAGCAACAGACCCTTGGAGACAAGTCGGCTGGAGGCCGATGTATTGAATCTCGACGCAATGTGAGTGTCCCATCGTCATTAGAAGGCCCTGAAACGTTATAATTAACTATCATTTATGCGTCGCATTCGAAAATCTACTCACAGAAGAAGTTCATACGGTGCTCGAGACAGCAATATCCCCTTGGAGACAATTCCGCTGGAGGCCGATGTATTGAATCTCGACGCAATTTGAGAGTTCCATCGGCATTAGGAGGCCATGAACGTTACAATTAACTATCATTTTTGCGTCGGATTCTAAAATCTAGACTTACAAGAGAACGACCATAAGGTGCCCGAGGCAGCATTAGACCCTTGGAGACAAGTAGGCTGGAGGACGATGTATTGAATGTCGACGCAATTTGAGAGTTCTATCGTCATCAGGAGGTGCTGAACGTTACTATTCACTATCATCTTTGCGTCGGATTCGAAAATCTAGACTTACAGGAGAAGGATCATATAGTGCCCGAGGCAGCGATATCCCCCTTGGAGACAAGTCGGCGGGAGGCCGATGTATTGAATCTCGACGCAATTTGAGTGTTCCATCGTCATTATAAGGCCCTGAACGTTACAATTAACTATCATTTTTGCGTCGGATACGAAAATCTAGACTCACAGGTGAACGACCATAAGCTGCCCGAGGCAGCTATTGTCCCTTGGAGACAAGTCGGTTGGAGGACGATGTATTGGATCGCGACGCAAAATGAGGGTTCCATCGTCACTAGGAGGCCCTGAATGTTACAATTAACTATCAGTTTTTCGTCGGATTCGAAAATCTAAACTCACAGGGGAACGACCATAAGGTGGCCGAGGCAGCAATACACCGTTGGAGACAAGTCGGCTGGAAGCCGATGTATTGAATCTCGACGCAATTTGAGTGTTCCATCGTCATTACAAGGCCCTGAACCTTACAATTAACTATCAGTTTCGCGCCGGATTCGAAAATCTACTCACAGGAGAAGTTCATACGGTGCTCGAGACAGCAATATACCCCTTGGAGACAAATCGGCTGGAGGACGATGTATTGAATCTCGACGCAATTTGAGTCTTCTATCGTCATTAGGAGGCGCTGAACGTTACAATTCACTATCATTTTTGCGTCGGATTCGAAAATCTAGACTCACAGGAGAAAGATCATATTGTGCCCGAGACAGCAATATCCCCTTGGAGACAAGTCGGCTGGAGGACGATGTATTGAACTCGACGCAATTTGAGTGTCCCATCGTCATTAGGAGGCCCTAAAACGTTACAATTAACTATCATTTTTGCGTCGGATTCGATAATCTAAACTCACAGGGGAACGACCATACGGTGCCCGAGGCAGCTATTGACCCTTGGAGACAAGTCGGTTGGAGGACGATGTATTGGATCGCGACGCAAAATGAGTGTTCCATCGTCTTTAGGAGGCCCTGAATGTTACAATTAACTATCAGTTTTTCGTCGGATTCGAAAATCTAAACTCACAGGGAGAACGACCATTAGGTGCCCGAGGCAGCAATAGACCGTTGGAGACAAGTCGGCTGGAGGCCGATGTATTGAATCTCGACGCAATTTGAGTGTCCCATCGTCATTAGAAGGCCCTGAACGTTACAATTAACTATCATTTATGCGTCGCATTCGAAAATCTACTCACAGAAGAAGTTCATACGGTGCTCGAGACAGCAATATCCCCTTGGAGACAATTCTGCTGGAGGCGATGTATTGAATCTCGACGCAATTTGAGAGTTCCATCGGCATTAGGAGGCCATGAACGTTACAATTAACTATCATTTTTGCGTCGGATTCGAAAATCTACTCACAGGAGAAGTTCATACGGTGCTCGAGACAGCAATATCCCCTTGGAGACAATTCCGCTGGAGGCCGATGTATTGAATCTCGACGCAATTTGAGAGTTCCATCGGCATTAGGAGGCCATGAACGTTACAATTAACTATCATTTTTGCGTCGGATTCTAAAATCTAGACTTACAAGAGAACGACCTTAAGGTGCCCGAGGCAGCAATTGACCCTTGGAGACAAGTAGGCTGGAGGACGATGTATTGAATCTCGATGCAATTTGAGAGTTCTATCGTCATCAGGAGGCGCTGAACGTTACTATTCACTATCATCTTTGCGTTGGATTCGAAAATCTAGACTTACAGGAGAAGGATCATATAGTGCCCGAGGCAGCGATATCCCCTTGGAGACAAGTCGGCGGGAGGCCGATGTATTGAATCTCGACGCAATTTGAGTGTTCCATCGTCATTAGGCGGCCCTGAACGTTACAATTAACTATCATTTTGGCGTCGGATTCGTAAATCTAGACTTACAAGAGAACGATCATAAAGTGCCCGAGGCAGCATTAGACCCTTGGAGACAAGTCGGCTGGAGGACGATGTATTGGATCGCGAATCAATATGAGTGTTCCATCGTCATAAGGAGGCCCTGAATGTTACAATTAACTATCAGTTTTTCGTCGGATTCGAAAATCCAGACTCACAGCAGACGAACCATTTGGTGCCCGAGGCAGCAATATCCCCTTGGAGACAAATCGGCTGGAGGACGATGTATTGAATCCCGACGCAATTTGAGTCTTCTATCGTCATTACGAGGCGCTGAACGTTACAATTCACTATCATTTTTGCGTCGGATTCGAAAATCTAGACTCACAGAGAGAAGGATCATATTGTGCCCGAGACAGCAATATCCCCTTGGAGACAAGTCGGCTGGAGGACGATGTATTGAATCTCGACGCAATTTGAGTGTCCCATCGTCATTAGAAGGCCCTAAACTTTACAATTAACTATCATTTTTGCGTCGGATTCGATAATCTAAACTCACAGGGGAACGACCATACGGTGCCCGAGGCAGCTATTGACCCTTGGAGACAAGTCGGTTGGAGGACGATGTATTGGATCGCGACGCAAAATGAGGGTTCTATCGTCATTAGGAGGCCCTGAATGTTACAATTAACTATCAGTTTTTCGTCGGATTCGAAAATCTAAACTCACAGGGGAACGACCATAAGGAGCCCGAGGCAGCAATACACCGTTGGAGACAAGTCGGCTGGAGGCCGATGTATTGAATCTCGACGCAATTTGAGTGTTCCATCGTCATTACAAGGCCCTGAACCTTACAATTAACTATCAGTTTCGCGTCGGATTCGAAAATCTACTCACAGGAGAAGTTCATACGGTGCTCGAGACAGCAATATACCCCTTGGAGACAAATCGGCTGGAGGACGATGTATTGAATCTCGACGCAATTTGAGTCTTCTATCGTCATTAGGAGGCGCTGAACGTTACAATTCACTATCATTTTTGCGTCGGATTCGAAAATCTAGACTCACAGGAGAAAGATCATATTGTGCCCTAGACAGCAATATCCCCTTGGAGACAAGTCGGCTGGAGGACGATGTATTGAATCTCGACGCAATTTGAGTGTCCCATCGTCATTAGGAGGCCCTAAACGTTACAATTAACTATCATTTTTGCGTCGAATTCGATAATCTAAACTCACAGGGGAACGACCATACGGTGCCCGAGGCAGCTATTGACCCTTGGAGACAAGTCGGTTGGAGGACGATGTATTGGATCGCGACGCAAAATGAGTGTTCCATCGTCATTAGGAGGCCCTGAATGTTACAATTAACTATCAGTTTT